>NC_088712.1:41090508-41390508 GCF_963576615.1 Watersipora subatra
GGAACAGCTAAGATCTCGAGGCGAGTGCTCAAACTTCCAGGTTTCTGGTAGGAGACTCGAGTTAGAGCAGAATTTACCACCCATACGGGGAATCCGAGGTGAGGAAACAATTTTATATATATATATATATATATATATATATATATATATATATATATGGGATTTGTGTCCCTTGCCTAAGCTCTGAGCTGCACTGATGAGGCTTCAATAGCCGAAACAGTACTGTCTGTAGCATGAGTATATGCTCCCTTACTTCGGTTTGGTTGAGCACTCTGTGAGAGGTGCGGCACTATTAGCCTTTGTGCAAAGCTCATCACTTTTGTGATTTGAGCACTCTGGTGCCAGCACATTGACTTTCTTAAAGTCTGCGAGGCAACTTAGTTGTATCGTGGCAGGAAGTCAACTCTCATTGGTAATGGGATTTGTGTCCCTTGCCTAAGCTCTGAGCTGCACTGATGAGGCTTCAATAGCCGAAACAGTACTGTCTGTAGCATGAGTATATGCTCCCTTACTTCGGTTTGGTTGAGCACTCTGTGAGAGGTGCGGCACTATTAGCCTTTGTGCAAAGCTCATCACTTTTGTGATTTGAGCACTCTGGTGCCAGCACATTGACTTTCTTAAAGTCTGCGAGGCAACTTAGTTGTATCGTGGCAGGAAGTCAACTCTCATTGGTAATGGGATTTGTGTCCCTTGCCTAAGCTCTGAGCTGCACTGATGAGGCTTCAATAGCCGAAACAGTACTGTCTGTAGCATGAGTATATATATATATATATATATATATATTCACAGATGGCCTGAGAATGTCAAATGGTACCATCAAAGATATAAAAGAAGGGTACAAGTACTTGGGGAATATGCAAAGCAACATCAACCACAAAGCCAAGGTACGTCACAAAGCCATTACCGAATACAAGAAACGCCTTCGGCAGGTCTTACAGAGCCAGCTCAATGCCAAGAACCAAGTCATGGCAATTAATATTATTTTTTTCATTTATTTTTATTTTTTTATTATTACGCACTGCTCGTAATAAGATATCCATCAGGCATAATAAAGTGGACTGAGGAAGCCATCAAAGAAACAGATATAGCAACTCGTAAACTGCTGACCATGCATGGAGCACCCCACCCAAAATCTGATACTACTAGATTGTATCTTGATAGGAAAGATGGCGGTAGGGGACTCAAAAGTGTACAGCAGACAGTGAAAGAGGAGGAGCAAAGCATCAAAGCATATACAGCATCCAAGGCCATTTCAGATAAGCTGCTAGCTGAATTTCAATTGGCTGCTCTTACAACGGACCTATGCCCTGATGATGAGGAAATTGACTGGCACACGAAACCTCTTCATGGTGCTTACCACCAACAAATAACTAAGGCTGGCGATCTTCACCAGACATATATGTGGCTGAACAAAGGAAACCTAACGGCCAATACAGAGTCGCTAATCATGGCAACCCAGGAGCGAGTGCTCCCAACAAGGCAACTCCAAACGAAAATCTATCACACTAGAGACGATCCTAGATGCAGACTGTGCAAAGATGCACCTGAGACCATCCAACACATCATCAGTGGATGCAAGCAGCTAGCAGGAAACGCATACACTGAGCGGCATAACCATGTCGCAGGTGTTTGCATAGAAGTCTTTGTGATGAGTATGGCCTTAATAAACCACAACACTGGTGGGAAGCTCCTGGTAAGGTCAATGAAAATGACCGCGCTAAGATCCTCTGGGACTTTTACATCCGAACTGACAAGCATGTCCTAGCAAACCAACCAGATATAGTGGTGGTAGACAAGGAGAACAAAAGGGCTACTATAATAGATATAGCAGTACCCAATGACTACAATATAGCCAGCAAAGAAAAATAAAAGGTAGAGAAATATCTCCCTCTTGGAGAAGAGATTGAAAAATGCTGGAATGTAAGAACAACTGTAATCCCAGTAGTCATTGAGGCACTGGGCGCAATAACACCGGCGCATAAAATGTGGCTTGCCCAAATACCAACAACAATCAACTCAGGTGAGTTGCAAAAAAGTGCGCTATTAGGAACAGCTAAGATCTTGAGGCGAGTGCTCAAACTCCCAGGTCTCTGGTAGGAGACCCGAGTTCGAGCAGAATTTACCACCCATACGTAGTATCCGGGGTGAGGAAACAATTTTTATATTTATTTACATTCCATTGGCCTAAGGTCGAGCACAAACTATGCGAGTCTGAACTGACTGAGTTATCAGTGAAAATAAAATCATTGCTAAATGTTCCTGCACTCTTACGACACGACTAACTTAGACAGAGGAATGTTTTAGTTAGTTATGCTTTAAACAATAAGAAATTAATTCCTATGTCTTAGCAGCCTACTTACATGTTTCTCACTTGTATGCATATATATTTTTAGGATTATACTATATATGATATAACGATACTAGCTGCACTCCGAATTTGCATCCATTTGTGATCTATTAATTGAAATGATTTGAAAGGTGAGCCAGGACGAAAGAAAAGTGTGTGTAGTAACTTATGACAGTGGCCATGGTCAGTACTATAGACATAGTTTTATTGAATGCGTGAAGTTCATTTGTGAAAATATTTAGACAAATGTGGTTGCAGGAAGTGTAAATAAAATAACATTGTGTTCAACTGCATCACACTCGAGCTGTTTTGAGAATGATTCCAACCTACGCCGTTTTTGTGATGACTGCGATTTACTGTTCATTTTTGAGCTTTTAAGAGCTGACTTCCACATATTTCAAACTTGCAACACAGCAGAGTAAGTAAAGGTGAATATTTTGATTCCAAATAACTGTAATGTGAATTTTGTTGCAAGTCAACTTTTAAGGAGTCGCAGTTCTTTGCACAAGAGGGATTTATCTTGGTGATGTTCTTGCAGTACTCCCTCGCTTAGTCAAGTTTAGCAAATAGGGCTTGTGCTAACTGCTTACTGTTATAATTGTATTAAGCTGTCAATATCTCCTATCAATAGAGGTTATCTTTGAAGTTATTTCCTTCCTCGTATAGCTCTGTGTTGTCCGTGTTAGGTACTATGCTGATAATGGGTGGGTCAGCGCCTGTTGCTCATTGTGTTGTTCGTCAAAAAATTAGTCATCCTTAGTCATCTTCTGGTGGTCCGTTTCGAAATAGATTAAACTCTTTGAAATTTTCGGAGTTGTCCAAACTTGGTCTTTCATCTTGTGGACTCAGTTCTTGAGCCATGAGTTGGTTTATCAATGATCTTTCTATCATAAGGGAGACTTTCTTAGCTTTGTTCTTTGGCATCTTACAGCTTAGTTACAATACCTTGGGTTAGCTTATCTAAGCTATCATTGATAGTAGCTCTATTTCGGCTCTGATTACTACTATGGCTGTTCCCTTGTCACGACTGGGCTGTCTCCTGTTGGCAGCAAGCAGTGTGTGCGACTTGCTTGTAGAGGTCTACTCAGCTATAATAAACTTAGTGATAAGCTCTATACTGTATGGGTACTGGTATATAAAGTTGACAGAAATTAGCCTTGGTAATAATATAATCTACAGTATATATAAATCTTACAGTTTTTCATCATCGGTCTGTTGTCTGTTTAAATAAGTATTATTCTGTATTATCCTGTATTATCCTCTTTGCACTTTAAATCACTACATAGTCTTGATTTGCAGTTTTCTGTTACATAATTATATACTGCTATATAGTATATATACATTTTCTGTTACTATATACATATATATATACATATATATATATATATATATATATACATGTATATATATATATATATATATATATATATATATATATATATATATATATATATATATATATATATATATATATATATATATATATATATATGTTACATATACACAGTTCTCTGTTACCTTATATATATCTGTATACATATATAACAATAACAATCAAGTTCTTACACTTATCTAATAAGATCTTTCTAAGCTTTGCCTGATGAGCATATTTTAAATGCAGCTTCGCTTTAGTATGCTTGACTATTTAAATTTAAGGTTTAATTATTGATGTTAATATCTTTGCTAAAGTTACTATTAGTAGAATATCTTATTTTTCAAAGAAACAATCAGTGCTAACTATTTTTAAAATTTATTTAAAGTAATTTTTATTAAAGTAAATTCCTATAAGTAAATTTATTTATATGTAATAGTGATATTTGTTAGGAAACAAGTTGCAAGAAACTTTGTAGTTTTGGATGATTTGCCTCCTCAATTATTTTGAAGGTTTTAAATTGGTTTCTCTTTTTTTCAGCCATCAAAGACATATGTTTATTTCAATGATTATTCCAGCTAGACAAACATAAGCAAAGTTTAAACAAAATTGCTTGTAAAAGAGAAGACAGAAAACAGAGCTGCATGAAAGTCAGTGATAAGATCTTAACCATAAGATAGTCGTTATCAAAGTGTCTGAATGCAAAAGAGAAAAATCAAAAGATATTCAAGTATACATTCAGCTTTCCAACAATGATCTATGCACTGTGATTAGTATGCATGTATATTCTTATCATCAAAAGTGAAGATGAGTCGTAAAGATCACAACAAAATATTGCAATTTAATTTTTTTGCAAGTGAACATGAATGTAAAACAAACACCGGAAAATAAGCGCGTGTAAGTTAACCACATAAAAAATTAAAACAGCATCATGGATATAACGTAATAGATGCTCAAGTAGAACAAAAACAAACTAACATTAATTAAAAATGGCCGTAAAACGCTGTAAAACAACGCAACTGATTGGTGGCCACCATATTCCAAATAACGCAATCAAAGATTTATTGATTGAGTGATGCAGTTAGTCAACCAACCAGCTGGCTACTGAATATTCTCCATTTTTTCCTTTTTCAGATTCAGATCATTGTCACCCACAGATTGTACTTTATCGTCTACAAGAGAAGTAGGTTATTAATTGTCACCAGTTGGTTCTTTGTCACTTATTAATAGGAGCATTTAATCTAAAGCTAAATGAAGTTGCTCAGACTTTGCAAGTGAATAGCTTCTTCTACAGGCTAGTGAGAGAGAAAATTGTAAGTTAAAAGCTATCGGTGACTTATATTATTGTCAATAATACGTGTATGTAGGCGCACACAGGCATGTACAGTATACTGTATATGTTTATATATTGATACGCGTGGTGTGTATGCACACGGTAAATGCCATATTATTTGAGCATTGCTGAGCGTCAGGATACCTGTGTTAAAAATATTTTCTGCCCAACTCTAGGAAACACCATGCTTTTTCATTGTTTTTCGTGAGGACGAATAACTTCTGCTACACGAAATCAACAATAATCTCTCTCGAAATTAAAACTTGGTGATTTGTGTTCTGATTATAAAAAGTAAGAGGTAATGTAAGAGATATACGTTATTAAAAGATACAAATTGCTTGCCAGCGCAAGTCCAGCGGAATCCGCTACGGTGAAAATGAATTCGCAAAGAGATTAACGATAGATTTTCAAATGAAAAGTTTGAAGTTTACTAAAATACATACTAAAGCTTCCTTCAAGTATGTGTTTAGGCAGCTAAATTCATATAAGTTAGATTCAGCGTCTATGTTACACGTCTGTCTTGAAAGTAAGGAGTCTGTACAGAGTACATTGTAATGTTATATTATCTAACTACATAACTACGTAACTACAAAATGCACTAGTGTCATTGTAAGTGCATATATACTTACTAGGTAAGTGCATATATACTTACTAGGTAAGTACACATATACTTTCTAGGCAATTGCATATATAGTTACTAGGTAAGTACATATATACTTACTAGATAAGTACATATATACCCACTAGGTAAGTACATATATACCTACTAGGTAAGTACATATATACTTACTAGGTAATTAAATATATACTTACTAGGTAAGTACATATATACTTACTAGGTAATTAAATATATACTTACTAGGTAAGTGCATATATACTTACTAGGTAAGTTATATACCTTAATACTAGGTAATTATATATACTTACTAGGTAGTTGCATATATAGTTACTAGGTAAGTACATATATACTTACTGGATAAGTAAGTATATACTTACTAGGTAAGTACATATATACTTACAAGATAAGTACATATATACTTACTAGGTAAGTACATATATACTTACAAGGTAAGTACATATATACTTTCAAGGTAAGTACATAAATACTTACTAGGTAAGTACATATATACTTACAAGGTAAGTACATATATACTTACTAGGTAAGTACATATATACTTACTAGGTAAGTACATATATACTTACAAGGTAAGTACATATATACTTACTAGGTAGGTACATATATACTTACTAGGTAGGAACATATATACTTATTAAGTAAGTACATATATACTTACAAGGTAAGTACATATATACTTACAAGGTAAGTACATATATACTTACAAGGTAAGTACATATATACTTACAAGGTAAGTACATATATACTTACTAGGTAGGTACATATATACTTACTAGGTAGGAACATATATACTTATTAAGTAAGTACATATATACTTACAAGGTAAGTACATATATACCTACTAGGTAAGTACATATATACTTACAAGGTAAGTACATATATACTTACTAGGTAAGTACATATATACTTACAAGGAAAGTACATATATACTTACTAGGTAAGTACATATAGTATAGTTACTAAGGTTAACATGTTGTTTTCTTACTATTTTTAAATGATGATTATTTTGATTATTTTTATCTAGAGGTGATTGCATTAGATAATTACTATGGGTTTCTATACCACTCTATATGATATTGTGCATTTTGACACCAACATTGAAATGAATTAAAATCATATAATTGTATACCAAATAATTTTTTATTGTAATCGCAGCTAAACAGACTATATCTACTTATTACTAATGATTTCACCATTACATTTAAACACCTTTACAGTTTGTTTTTCTCCTAATTAATTTATTTCAAGAAAACACTTATTTCATGATATGAAGTTTTAAAGTTACAGTTGCTTGAAAAATTTTGAAAACCTTTATGATTTTTTTATTTTTCTTTTAAATCATATGAGCTGCACAAAATAAACTTTTCTCATAATATGAAGTTTAAAAGTTAAAATGGTAAATGGTGTATATGATAAATAGAAATAATCTGTCTAAAGACTTTTTTATTACACTCGCAACGCCTGGCATTCAACTAGTATATATATGCATATACATGTAAATATGTATGCTTATCTATACACAAATATATATAAGTATATTAAAATATATGTATTAAAGTACATATATTTATATATTTAAATACAACGTTTATGAATTTATTTGTATATTTAAATTTGTATTCATATGTATTTACATGTATATAAGTATATAGTTATCTAAATATATATTTATATAAAGTAATGAATTAATATTCATGTAAATTTATAAGTTTACATTTATCTATATATACAGAAATATATATATATATACGTCAGTTATATGTTTATATGTATTATACATATAAACATATAATTTATACGCTTATAATGTATATAAATTGTATATATATATATATATAAATGTTTGTGTATATAAATTATATATTGCCAAGCATAAGAATAATCTCTATTTTGAAAAAAACAGTTGCTATAATCAACATATTTGATTGCTGTAAGCCTGAGATATGATGCAGTTAATAAGAAACAAGAAATTGCTTAGGTTTTTTTACATGAAAAAAACAAAAGAAAACTTTAGATAAATTGCACACACTCTCTATGTAGTTGTTTACCTGGTAAAGAGATTGACTGTGAGGAGAGCTTTTCATCCATCACGGTTTGAACAACTGAAATAGACAGAAGGTTTTAACTAGAAATTATTTTGTGCTTTGGTTGTTTCTACGTAAATACTAGCCAAATTCCTCAAGTTGGAAGGGTAATTAAATAGTGAGTTGAATGATTGTAGTGTTGTGGTTCAAAATGCTGGTTTTCATACCTAGAGGTTTTGAGATCAAATCTTCTGCAAAAGTGATGTTTCATTGCGAGATTTAAACCACAGTAACAGCAGACTAGGATGACACAAAACCAAAGACAAACAAAAGTCAAACACAGATTTATATATATAAACTACTGATGGAATGCCCAGCATTGCATGGGTATGAAAAACAGCTTATAAACAGTGATAGCAATGTCACGCTTATAAACTCAGCTTATAAACAATGCCACTTGCCAATAGCCTAGAACATTGCCAATGACTAATTTAAGTAAGCTAGTTATCTACAGCTCTTACTAATACATATAATGAAACTACGCGTAAAGGAGAGCGGTAGCGTATTTTCACCCACATAGCGACGTATATCACCCAATGAATCCATCAATCCAACGTAGGTAAATTGGAGAGGCATTTGCCTGGTGAATGAGAGGTTCCGAAATCAATTCATACGCGATGGAGATTCTTCATTCCAAGATTATAATAGCTATAACTAGACATAGCAAAGTACACACTCACACATGCAAGCACACACACCCAGACAGTCAAACTTTAGGATATATATATATATATATATATATATATATATATATATATATATATATATATATATATATATATATATATATATATATAACTAACTAGAGTGTGGAATAGGTTAATTTTACTTATCTTTGTTCCAGATTGATGTTTTATTCTGGGGTCACGACAGGTCTGTTTCGTGCTGGTGCACTCTTCAGGTGACTTGTGTTGAATCTTGATTCAACACAAGTCACCTGAAGAGTGCACCAGCACGAAACAGACCTGTCGTGACCCCAGAATAAAACATCAATCTGGAACAAAGATAAGTAAAATTAACCTATTCCACACTCTAGTTAGTTATAACACTCCGCACTTTTTAGAGCGTAGAGTGCTGTTAGCAGTAGGCCTGACAACTTATCTATTATATATATATATATATATATATATATATATATATATATATATATATATATATATATATATATATATATATATATATATATATATATATATATACCTTTGCTTTCAAACATTCAACAATTTATATATATATATATAAATTGTTGAATGTTTGATTAGTTACCTTTTACTAATATTTTTAACTTATCTTGGTTAACTTCTAATAAAACTTTCCAAGTAGCTTTTTGTATCATGTCTTTAAAAATATTTTTTTCTGTTTTGTTTTTCAAACACCTCACTTACGCCTGCATGCCAGAATGCTAATACTTTTAGCATCTAACCTATTTTTTATACTCTAAACTATAATTAGTTCAGTACAAAAAGGTAATTGATTTATCATGACAAACGGCTGTAAAAAGCAAAACACATTATCAGTGAAAACTATATGATATGTAGCTGTCATTTAGGCAATGAAGTTGTACATGTTGACTTTGTTAAATACATCACACCAAATGAATACCAAAACTAGTTGTCATATTCAGGAGCCTCATAGTTGTCTATAAGTAAAGTGTTAATCAATATCATCAGCATAAGACTATTGTCAGCAGCTGACTTTGTGCTTTCTATTTGGGTAAGACTTTTTAGTATTAGAATCCTGTGCAAAGTTTAGTGCTATTGCATTGTTGTAGTTTATTAAAATAAATTTAGTTTTGAAAGATTATTTACAGAAATGTCCTTTTGACACTGTCATCATCACTTCATGTTTTCTGGCAAAATAATAGACTCTTTCCGAATAAAATTTAATTTCTATATTCAGTATTAAATAATTTCAAATACTACACAACTTGAAGTATTGGACTTTTGTGTGGTTGCATGATTGCATGATAAAGTCCATCATTGCATGATGGACTTTATTTGTTTATATGGGATGTAAGTGGAAATGAAATTGTTAAACTAATTTATTAATGTAGGTAAATATTATAGTAAGTCCTCCAACTCATAAAAACAATCAGTGCATTTTGCTGGTTATATTGAGACATGCAACCAAACTGGTTCTACTTATTTGGTTCTCCTTAAACCATAGAGTAAACCACTTGAGCAACTTTTGTTATTTGAGTGGAATGGTTACCTGCTGCTCTATAAAACTCAATAAAGAGTAGTTGATATTTGATAGTCGTATGGTTCAGCAGAAAAGAAATACCCGGACACGCACACGTACGAGTAAACTTTTAAAGTGTCACCCCTAAATCAAAACTTGTCTAGTGTGAAAGTGCTTGAACTATAATAGTTTACAATGTCTAACTGTTGTGGTAGATCTTTAACCTTTTTAATTTAATAGTGGCTCATTCCAATAAGTATGTTTAATCTAGTTACTACTTGATTTATTCAATAGAGTAGCATTAACTTGTTATTATAAAACAAGGGAGAGAATAAAACAATAATGATATTGTAATGAGTCTATTTGAATAGTGAGCTTTACCTGAGTGAACAGTTTGTATAATTAAAAAGAACTTTGTCATTGATAATTTTATTGGTTGGAAGATATCTTCCGTGCATTCAAAGTCCTATTTAATTGAATAAATTTTGAATTTATAGTAGGTTCACCTTTTGGGTGGAAGCTTTCATCATCCTGCGGTAAACATTTTTCTTGTTTTCTCTTAGGGGAACAGTCAATAAACAGCCAAACTGTGATCAGGGAGAGAACAAGAGAGCCGGTAACAAGCAAGATTGAGAGAATTCGCCGGACATAAGCGGTGACTGGTTGAGTAGTCTGAAAGACTTCATGGCTTACATGGGTCACTTGACTTGTTGCAACTCCAGCAAGAGTACTCTGGGAAGCACCGACTTTGCAGTATGACCAGAGAAAACCTAAAAGAAGCCATTTTGTATATACAAAGCATTGTAAGAGTGAAAAAACTAGAATAGGGTTAAACTGGGAACAGACTTTGGTAATACGCTCTCTATTTATGAAATAATTAATATTATTTATGTACCTTCCATAAAACTCTGATAAGAAATGCTTGCAAACTATTTTACGATCAAGTTTGGCTTTAATTGTTGTTATAAATATTGTTATAATAAACAAAAATTAAGAAAAAGAGCTGTTTTTATTGAGAATAAACTTGGTTTGTATAGAGCCTAAATATAATTTGCAACGGCAGTAGCAGTATATAAGCACTTACTAAATATAAATTTATAAAATTAAATAAACCAAACATATTTGATTGTAAACAGGCTTTTTGCAGAACTTCTTTTTATGCACCGAAGATAAAAAAATTATACTTACAGCTATATTTTAATGGTATATTAATTGAAAATGTTTGTTGCTTAGAATAAACTGCAAATTCAAGCATTAGAAAACTGTCGCCTAAACTATTTTATCGAAAGAAAAACATTTTCTGAATAATTATACGAGATAAAAGTTACTTTTTTTCCTTTCTTAGTTGTTTCACAAGCAGCTAATCTCCATACCTAACTGAAACAACAAAAGAATCTTGTTTATTAGAGACATTTACTTACCTAGAAAGAAAACCTCACACCTACTCTATAGTACTGATACGGCTGTGGTGAGTGGTTTGTGGTTTGTAACTTGAATCAGTTCAAATACTACCTATTATCTTTAAGAGTAAGTTGAAAACAATGATGAAATACACAATGATTATAGTTCCTAGACTTACAGGAAATTGCTAATGTTACTATAAGATGTACTAACCTGGACAGTCAGCATTACATCTCTCTTCATCTCTAGACCCAACTTCTACTCCATCACAGACCTCATTACAAGGTCTGTACTGTGCAAAGTCGATCAGGTAGTAACAGCCATCGGTGAGACTCCGGTCTGTCTGACAATCAAGGTAGGTATACTCTGACTGCTTACCACTGCACTGCCAGATACCATCTTTTTGGGCATATGTAAAGTTGGCCGCTGATGCCATAAGGGTGATGACTTGGATTAGCAGACTACAAAAATTGCACTGTTTCAAATTTTATCACATAAAAATGGTTTGAAGACCACTAAAGACAATTTTACAAAAACATGATATGTGAGATAAAATATGTAAGAATAAAGAATTTAAATGTTCAAATAGTTTAGAATTACATTTTAATATTTATCACTTTCTAATCTATCAACAATTTTGATATTCATAAAATCATCTGATAATTGACAACTTTTTATTACCCTGCGAGTTGTTTAGTTTTTATAAGTCTTGACAATGATTTGTAATGAAGAATGCCATATTTTTTTACTCGATGTCCATTTTATTTGTTTCTCCAATTATTCATGAGTTTTTTTAATGCAGACCAAAAATAACGTTACCTCAAGAATCAGGTATCTATACAACTTTATCCCATTTATTTTCATGTAACACTTCAACTCCTACGTATGCAATAATAAATTAGACTTGCAATAAAAGTTTTCATGTTCTTCTACTCATGTCTCTTTTATTTGTTCCTTTAATTATTTTTGAGTTTTTCTGATGCGGGCCAAAAATGTTGTCATGAGAAATGGGTATCTATACAAATTTATATTATCTATTATCATATAACTGCTCTATTGTACATGAAATACCTTAATTGTTTATTAATAGTCAATTAATAAACCATCTAATTCAGCCCCAAGTAATAATGTTTTTTTGATAAAATACCGGCATTCATATTGCAGCCAGCAGTAGGAGCTCCTATGCTGATGATTAGAAATAGACTGCAAGTGCATTTGTTAGAGAAATGAATAATTTGAGTGACCAGTGTTTTCCAAGTTTTTGTTACATATTTTTAAAGATATTCTTGTGCACAAAAAAAACTTGTCGCAGGCATCTGAGTTGTATTGCAACATATTACCCTGTTACCAAAAGCCCTAGATTAAACAATGGCGTTACTCTTGCAATTTTGTATAGTGATTGCAATATTTACAAAATCATATTCATGCAAATAGTCTAGCAGAACAAAAGAATAAAAAATAATGAATTCATATTAGACCAATAAATAAAATAAAACCATTTTAGCAGATGGAAGAGGAATCGATTGACTAGACTGAGGTGAGTCAATAATACTGGCTGCTAGCCGCAGAATTGTGAAATGAATCAGAAGTAGGTCTGCATGAGTCGAGTGACAATACACCTAGCCATCTACTTGAGAAACCAGCAAACAAAATACTCACTGTTTAACTCCAACATGTAATCACCGATGTATCATGGACAAAACAACTGCATGTTCAATCTAGCTCAACCCTAAACACACTGGTGAGGGCCTAATCAATCTATAATATTGGTGGTTAGTCAGGCTTAGTCTTGGTTTGACAACTATTGTTTTGTATGCGGTAGTCTCAACATAAATTCTTGGGCGGCAGCAGTCTTTACAGTTACCAGCAATTCTTGTGTATATCGGGCAGTCCTCAGTTTTAATAGAAAATCAATAGATTGATAAACATAGTAACCCAAAGCCTACTTCTAACTGCTGCCTTTTAACTCATCAAACTCAGCGACTCAGATCTGAAATAACGCAATCTGTACTAAATGTGAAACACTGTTTAGATAATAAACTTATCAGCACTGAGTTCCATTTTTAATGTAAATTTTTAGTAATAGATGACATATAAAACATTATCTTGTAGTTTTTTATTCTGTATTATGCAGCCACAGTGCAGTTGGCTGCAGTAGCACATGTCATGTAAGAAATGAATATATTGATTACAAGATAAAGTTAGATTGCATTCTCATAGCATAAACAAATTCTGAAACTTTACGCAGCCTACATCAGAAAATCAATTTTTTAGATATTGTATGCCAGAAAAGTTATATAACATGCTAGCTCTTCAGATTGTATGTGCAGATATTGCTATTAAAACTGGCTATTCGGACTGCAAATACAGATATTGCTGCTCAAACAGCCTCATCTTACAGCTTGTAAAAATATTGATCCTACAACAGCCTCATATGACAGCCTGCGCAAATAATGCTTCTTCCACAGCCTCACCAGGCTGCCAGGACAGAAATTGCTTTTAGATAATTCTTTATTTGATGACCTGCAATGATATTGCTCCTATGTCTGCGCAGGTGGTTGTACCAATAGAAAGGTGCTGCTACTGTATATTTATAACAATATCAGATAAAGGTACATATATTGCTTCTACAACAGCCTCTTCTAACTGCCTATACCGACATTGCTCCTGAATCAGCATCATCTAACTGCGTATACAGACATTGCTTCTGAAACAGCCTCATCTAACAGGCTAAACAGATATTGCTTTTCCAACAGTCTCATCTGACTGTCTATACATACCGCAAAACCTTTAATTGAACGGCACCTCTATTTGAACGTCACCTTAATTTGACTGCCACCTTTATTTGATAACCACCTCTATTTGACTGGCACTCTGAGAGAATGGTTAAGAAATTATGTGCCACCTTCTATTTGAACGACACCCCCATTTGACCGCCACTTTGATATCATTTAATTGTTGTTAGCCCATAAAATCAAGTAGCCAATTGAAAAGTGTTCACAAAATTGCATTAATGATGAATCATTGATATCAATAACAATTGATTCTCTGGTTGTCCAACTACAAAGCTTTTAGCTGGTGTTTCATTAACCCTTTAAAAACAACTCCACATAAATAATTAATAACTGTTTTGGGTTAATAGTAGTTCTTTGTTTAAAGTGGGCTTGATACTTCAATTTACCTGTATATAAAAACGATTTACATTTACGATGATACAGAGGTTTTGTTTAGCAAGCAAAACTTTTGTGCTTAGCATTGGTGCTAAATGCAATGCGCAAAAATTTCGCTCTGCCAAAAGGTTGTTTGAACGCTAATATTGGCTAGGTTTGCTGTGCAGAAAATGAGTTAAGATTAGAAGACATTGGTAGAAGGTGTCGGAAAAATTGAGAATGTTCGTTCCATCAAAAGCAACAATCAGAGCGCAGCTATCAAAGCAAACAATGAAAATACTTTTGTTTTACAAACGCTTTTTTTCTGCATATACGAGTAATATAAGTTTGGTTTGTTTGTTACTTGTTCATGAATATATATTTGTAGCATCTGATGGATTATTATTCTATTACTTATAAATTTGTACATTTGTAGCATTTTATTTAATAGCATCATTGCGGTAATCTGATCTTACAAATGATCGATGCTCGTAACCCCTTTTTTAGTGCACATAAAAAGCTAGTTTTGGGTGCAAACTGTAGGAAAAACATCAATGAGTGCAATGAGTTTGTATGCAAGATTAGTGAATATAAATGTAAAATAAAAATATGCCTTCAAATTTAGAATGAAATAAAATTAAAATCTCCAACAAATAGTAAAGCAGGACACAGGCTATCATACCATCGTAGGTTAATTGCAAGCAATAGATATCAACTGGTAGACATATTTCTTAGTTTCTCAATGCATATTTATCAACGGATCTTTTCACAAGGTAGAGTTATGCTTGCAGATTTATTGCATCCAAAAGGTTTAATATCACTCCACCAGCAAATAAGGCAAAAACATAGGCAACATTTGCTAAGCCAGTAAAAAGGCTAATTTTATCTTCCTGAAGTTCTTACAAGCCATTTGAATCCAATTGACTGTCAATATAAGAGAAGAGTTGGAAAATAGAGCGTCATGGCATTCAATTAAAGGTTTTGCGGTATATTGTTCCTCAAACAGCCTTATCTAACAAACTATACAGATAGTGCTCCTACCACAACCTCTTTTGACTGTCTGCACTGATATCGCTCCTGTCACAGCCTCTTTTGACTGTCTGCACTGATAGTGCTCCTACCACAGCCTCTTTTGACTGTCTACGCTGATAGTGCTCCTTCTACAGTCTCTTTTGACTGTCTGCACTGATATTGCTCCTACCACAGCCTCTTTTGACTGTCTACACTGATAGTGCTCCTACCACAGCCTCTTTTGACTGTCTGCGCTGATATTGCTCCAATAATCGCCTAATCTAAACACCTGTACAAATTTTGCTCTAAAACAGCCTATTCAGACTGTCTCTACAGATGATGCTCTAACAAGAGCCTCTTTTGACCATCTGTACAGACGTTGCTTCTACAACCACCTTTTGATTCAACACCTTATCAAAGTAATAAAGATAAACTGGTAGAAACTAAGATAAAAATCCTACTTTATACAGAAACGTTCAATAGAATATAAAATGGCTCACCGGAACATTATGGCTGAAGGAAAAGCGTGTGGCTGAGTGTGAAACTGAGAGTGTAATGTTGCAGAATAATCTGCTATCTTATTGATTTCCAATCTTTGTTTGCGGAATTTTGAAATGAAAAGGCGAGTGTTGTAAAATCTCAATATCTCTACAGTAATCTATGCAGTAATGGGAATAACACTTTAGTTATTCTGTGCGTGTATAAGTTCCAATGAAAATGAACAATGCCACATTGTGGCTTTATATCCGGGTCATCTTCGAAAAAGTTTGCAAATTTCACAAAATGTTCTTTGGTACCTTCCATGCATGAAAATTTTTAGTTTCATGCTGTCCTAAAAACTGACTGAAATACCTCAAAGTCATGTGGAACTGGCATCACCTTTAAATACCTGTCACAGTTTTATTTGTTAAAGTGTTTTGCTCTGAATAATCAAAACATCTTGAACTCCCTCTAGACGTTCAGCTTTATTAAATTTGCCGGAGCATTACTAACCGCTAGTTTTGACAAGCCCGTATCAAAATTACTCAAAAAATATTGCCCTATAGAGTGCAAAACACAAATCTTTGACATTTTACTATATAAGAAGTATTGTACCATGGGTAAACAAATGCCAGTTGATCTCCTGATTCTGGAGTAACCTAGTTCGACCACTATGCTGACTATGCTGACTTGAGGTTTTTGTTTGAACCTTTTAAATCTGGCCATACATTGACAATTTTTATGTTAGAAAGGATAAACATTATTTAGAATTTTTTAGCATTCTTCGAACAAAAGTTCTATAGAGCAGCCAGCAGTCTAATTGTGAACTGAGTAGCACCACTTCTATCACTTTTGGTACATACATGTACATGTATGTCCAATCGATGAAACCTTCGTGTCGGATTGCTAGTGGGAGTAGTCAAAACTGCTTTATATGTGCACTTATTATGTTCAAGAGATAGACACTGCACTTTTTTAATTGCTTCAGTTAGCTTTGTCAGCAGCCACAACATTGACTGCAGCAGAATCAATCAGTTTGGTACAGTTAACACTTTTACAATCAGGTTTAACCAACCACAATTATCGCATGAATTAACAATAGTTAGCATTAGTTAACAATACTTAACAATAACTACTAATAGTTAGCAATAGTTAATTGCTGGCATTACAGTTAAACTGGAAAACTGAAAGCTAGAAAACTGACTACCAGAATGAATCAGCATTGAAATCAAATTGCAAAACTGAGGCAATCAGACAGACTACCATTGCTTTAAAAGAGAAATTTTATGTTTTGTTCAGAATGTTGCCTAAAAAAGTAAAACAACTTGAGGAATATGCTGCAATTGCCTTAATCCTGTGGGCTAATTTTTAGTACAGTGCACCTTTTGGTTACGAAGTTCATGTTTTATAGTTTTTTCATCTACGGCGTGAAACAGGATGCTTGTTTGGCCTCTCGGAAAAAAATATTTTTTTGCTTTATGACATTAACAAAAATGTCTCAAATTGATATTCAGTGGTCGAAGACAAATACATTTGAATAAAAAATGCCAATATGCTATTTACCAAAATTTCTCTCACTATGCCTGATAAGATACGATGCTCGCTTTCTCCCTGTTCAGCATTCTTCGTATTTCGTAAATGCTTTACATTGCATGAGTTACACTAATGTTAGAGAAAAGGAAGCAGGTGTAAAAAACTCTTGCACATTTTAGCGTTTAATATATTATTTGCTCCAGATTTTATTTTACCATACATATAGAGCTATATAATTACATGTATTACTTTAATTCGTTAGCTATGGGTCCTAAGGTTAATAAGAAGTTTAAGGAAAAAGTAAGAATCATAACCACAATCACAAGCAAGTCATAACCGCCATATACAATAAAGTTACTGCAAGTGACTATAGTTACTAAAGTCAACACACTATTTTCTTACTAATTTTTAATATGTACAGTACATATATTGTTTTGATGGTTTCCCCAAGAGCTGTTTGCTTTGGATAATTACAATGGGTTTCTATACACCTTTACAAAACTCTATACAAACTCTTTGCCTTACGATGCCAAAACCGGAATGATTTAATACTGTATAGTGGAGGTTCTCTGTAATATATACTATATATATTATATATATAAATATATATTAAATTATATATATATATATATATATATATATATATATATATATATATATATAGAGATATATATATATATATATATATAGATGCAAGCAGCTAGCAGGAAACGCATACACTGAGCGGCACAATCATGTCGCAGGTGTTGTGTATAGAAGTCTATGTGATGAGTATGGCCTTAATAAACCACAACACTGGTGGGAAGCTCCTGGTAAGGTCAATGAAAATGACCGCGCTAAGATCCTCTGGGACTTCTACATCCGAACTGACAAGCATGTCCTAGCAAACCAACCAGATATAGTGGTGGTAGACAAGGAAAACAAGAGGGCTACTATAATAGATATAGCATTACCCAATGACTACAATATAACCAGCAAAGAAAAAGAAAAAGTAGTGAAATATCTCCCTCTTGGAGAAGAGATTGAAAAATGCTGGAATGTAAGAACAGCTGTAATCTCAGTAGTCATTGGAGCACTGGGCGCAATAACACCAGTGCATAAAATGTGGCTTGCCCAAATACCAACAACAATCAACTCAGGTGAGTTGCAGAAAAGTGCGCTATTAGGAACAGCTAAGATCTCGAGGCGAGTGCTCAAACTTCCAGGTTTCTGGTAGGAGACTCGAGTTAGAGCAGAATTTACCACCCATACGGGGAATCCGAGGTGAGGAAACAATTTTATATATATATATATATATATATATATATATATATATATATATATGGGATTTGTGTCCCTTGCCTAAGCTCTGAGCTGCACTGATGAGGCTTCAATAGCCGAAACAGTACTGTCTGTAGCATGAGTATATGCTCCCTTACTTCGGTTTGGTTGAGCACTCTGTGAGAGGTGCGGCACTATTAGCCTTTGTGCAAAGCTCATCACTTTTGTGATTTGAGCACTCTGGTGCCAGCACATTGACTTTCTTAAAGTCTGCGAGGCAACTTAGTTGTATCGTGGCAGGAAGTCAACTCTCATTGGTAATGGGATTTGTGTCCCTTGCCTAAGCTCTGAGCTGCACTGATGAGGCTTCAATAGCCGAAACAGTACTGTCTGTAGCATGAGTATATGCTCCCTTACTTCGGTTTGGTTGAGCACTCTGTGAGAGGTGCGGCACTATTAGCCTTTGTGCAAAGCTCATCACTTTTGTGATTTGAGCACTCTGGTGCCAGCACATTGACTTTCTTAAAGTCTGCGAGGCAACTTAGTTGTATCGTGGCAGGAAGTCAACTCTCATTGGTAATGGGATTTGTGTCCCTTGCCTAAGCTCTGAGCTGCACTGATGAGGCTTCAATAGCCGAAACAGTACTGTCTGTAGCATGAGTATATATATATATATATATATATATATTCACAGATGGCCTGAGAATGTCAAATGGTACCATCAAAGATATAAAAGAAGGGTACAAGTACTTGGGGAATATGCAAAGCAACATCAACCACAAAGCCAAGGTACGTCACAAAGCCATTACCGAATACAAGAAACGCCTTCGGCAGGTCTTACAGAGCCAGCTCAATGCCAAGAACCAAGTCATGGCAATTAATATTATTTTTTTCATTTATTTTTATTTTTTTATTATTACGCACTGCTCGTAATAAGATATCCATCAGGCATAATAAAGTGGACTGAGGAAGCCATCAAAGAAACAGATATAGCAACTCGTAAACTGCTGACCATGCATGGAGCACCCCACCCAAAATCTGATACTACTAGATTGTATCTTGATAGGAAAGATGGCGGTAGGGGACTCAAAAGTGTACAGCAGACAGTGAAAGAGGAGGAGCAAAGCATCAAAGCATATACAGCATCCAAGGCCATTTCAGATAAGCTGCTAGCTGAATTTCAATTGGCTGCTCTTACAACGGACCTATGCCCTGATGATGAGGAAATTGACTGGCACACGAAACCTCTTCATGGTGCTTACCACCAACAAATAACTAAGGCTGGCGATCTTCACCAGACATATATGTGGCTGAACAAAGGAAACCTAACGGCCAATACAGAGTCGCTAATCATGGCAACCCAGGAGCGAGTGCTCCCAACAAGGCAACTCCAAACGAAAATCTATCACACTAGAGACGATCCTAGATGCAGACTGTGCAAAGATGCACCTGAGACCATCCAACACATCATCAGTGGATGCAAGCAGCTAGCAGGAAACGCATACACTGAGCGGCATAACCATGTCGCAGGTGTTTGCATAGAAGTCTTTGTGATGAGTATGGCCTTAATAAACCACAACACTGGTGGGAAGCTCCTGGTAAGGTCAATGAAAATGACCGCGCTAAGATCCTCTGGGACTTTTACATCCGAACTGACAAGCATGTCCTAGCAAACCAACCAGATATAGTGGTGGTAGACAAGGAGAACAAAAGGGCTACTATAATAGATATAGCAGTACCCAATGACTACAATATAGCCAGCAAAGAAAAATAAAAGGTAGAGAAATATCTCCCTCTTGGAGAAGAGATTGAAAAATGCTGGAATGTAAGAACAACTGTAATCCCAGTAGTCATTGAGGCACTGGGCGCAATAACACCGGCGCATAAAATGTGGCTTGCCCAAATACCAACAACAATCAACTCAGGTGAGTTGCAAAAAAGTGCGCTATTAGGAACAGCTAAGATCTTGAGGCGAGTGCTCAAACTCCCAGGTCTCTGGTAGGAGACCCGAGTTCGAGCAGAATTTACCACCCATACGTAGTATCCGGGGTGAGGAAACAATTTTTATATTTATTTACATTCCATTGGCCTAAGGTCGAGCACAAACTATGCGAGTCTGAACTGACTGAGTTATCAGTGAAAATAAAATCATTGCTAAATGTTCCTGCACTCTTACGACACGACTAACTTAGACAGAGGAATGTTTTAGTTAGTTATGCTTTAAACAATAAGAAATTAATTCCTATGTCTTAGCAGCCTACTTACATGTTTCTCACTTGTATGCATATATATTTTTAGGATTATACTATATATGATATAACGATACTAGCTGCACTCCGAATTTGCATCCATTTGTGATCTATTAATTGAAATGATTTGAAAGGTGAGCCAGGACGAAAGAAAAGTGTGTGTAGTAACTTATGACAGTGGCCATGGTCAGTACTATAGACATAGTTTTATTGAATGCGTGAAGTTCATTTGTGAAAATATTTAGACAAATGTGGTTGCAGGAAGTGTAAATAAAATAACATTGTGTTCAACTGCATCACACTCGAGCTGTTTTGAGAATGATTCCAACCTACGCCGTTTTTGTGATGACTGCGATTTACTGTTCATTTTTGAGCTTTTAAGAGCTGACTTCCACATATTTCAAACTTGCAACACAGCAGAGTAAGTAAAGGTGAATATTTTGATTCCAAATAACTGTAATGTGAATTTTGTTGCAAGTCAACTTTTAAGGAGTCGCAGTTCTTTGCACAAGAGGGATTTATCTTGGTGATGTTCTTGCAGTACTCCCTCGCTTAGTCAAGTTTAGCAAATAGGGCTTGTGCTAACTGCTTACTGTTATAATTGTATTAAGCTGTCAATATCTCCTATCAATAGAGGTTATCTTTGAAGTTATTTCCTTCCTCGTATAGCTCTGTGTTGTCCGTGTTAGGTACTATGCTGATAATGGGTGGGTCAGCGCCTGTTGCTCATTGTGTTGTTCGTCAAAAAATTAGTCATCCTTAGTCATCTTCTGGTGGTCCGTTTCGAAATAGATTAAACTCTTTGAAATTTTCGGAGTTGTCCAAACTTGGTCTTTCATCTTGTGGACTCAGTTCTTGAGCCATGAGTTGGTTTATCAATGATCTTTCTATCATAAGGGAGACTTTCTTAGCTTTGTTCTTTGGCATCTTACAGCTTAGTTACAATACCTTGGGTTAGCTTATCTAAGCTATCATTGATAGTAGCTCTATTTCGGCTCTGATTACTACTATGGCTGTTCCCTTGTCACGACTGGGCTGTCTCCTGTTGGCAGCAAGCAGTGTGTGCGACTTGCTTGTAGAGGTCTACTCAGCTATAATAAACTTAGTGATAAGCTCTATACTGTATGGGTACTGGTATATAAAGTTGACAGAAATTAGCCTTGGTAATAATATAATCTACAGTATATATAAATCTTACAGTTTTTCATCATCGGTCTGTTGTCTGTTTAAATAAGTATTATTCTGTATTATCCTGTATTATCCTCTTTGCACTTTAAATCACTACATAGTCTTGATTTGCAGTTTTCTGTTACATAATTATATACTGCTATATAGTATATATACATTTTCTGTTACTATATACATATATATATACATATATATATATATATATATATATACATGTATATATATATATATATATATATATATATATATATATATATATATATATATATATATATATATATATATATATATATATATATATATATATATGTTACATATACACAGTTCTCTGTTACCTTATATATATCTGTATACATATATAACAATAACAATCAAGTTCTTACACTTATCTAATAAGATCTTTCTAAGCTTTGCCTGATGAGCATATTTTAAATGCAGCTTCGCTTTAGTATGCTTGACTATTTAAATTTAAGGTTTAATTATTGATGTTAATATCTTTGCTAAAGTTACTATTAGTAGAATATCTTATTTTTCAAAGAAACAATCAGTGCTAACTATTTTTAAAATTTATTTAAAGTAATTTTTATTAAAGTAAATTCCTATAAGTAAATTTATTTATATGTAATAGTGATATTTGTTAGGAAACAAGTTGCAAGAAACTTTGTAGTTTTGGATGATTTGCCTCCTCAATTATTTTGAAGGTTTTAAATTGGTTTCTCTTTTTTTCAGCCATCAAAGACATATGTTTATTTCAATGATTATTCCAGCTAGACAAACATAAGCAAAGTTTAAACAAAATTGCTTGTAAAAGAGAAGACAGAAAACAGAGCTGCATGAAAGTCAGTGATAAGATCTTAACCATAAGATAGTCGTTATCAAAGTGTCTGAATGCAAAAGAGAAAAATCAAAAGATATTCAAGTATACATTCAGCTTTCCAACAATGATCTATGCACTGTGATTAGTATGCATGTATATTCTTATCATCAAAAGTGAAGATGAGTCGTAAAGATCACAACAAAATATTGCAATTTAATTTTTTTGCAAGTGAACATGAATGTAAAACAAACACCGGAAAATAAGCGCGTGTAAGTTAACCACATAAAAAATTAAAACAGCATCATGGATATAACGTAATAGATGCTCAAGTAGAACAAAAACAAACTAACATTAATTAAAAATGGCCGTAAAACGCTGTAAAACAACGCAACTGATTGGTGGCCACCATATTCCAAATAACGCAATCAAAGATTTATTGATTGAGTGATGCAGTTAGTCAACCAACCAGCTGGCTACTGAATATTCTCCATTTTTTCCTTTTTCAGATTCAGATCATTGTCACCCACAGATTGTACTTTATCGTCTACAAGAGAAGTAGGTTATTAATTGTCACCAGTTGGTTCTTTGTCACTTATTAATAGGAGCATTTAATCTAAAGCTAAATGAAGTTGCTCAGACTTTGCAAGTGAATAGCTTCTTCTACAGGCTAGTGAGAGAGAAAATTGTAAGTTAAAAGCTATCGGTGACTTATATTATTGTCAATAATACGTGTATGTAGGCGCACACAGGCATGTACAGTATACTGTATATGTTTATATATTGATACGCGTGGTGTGTATGCACACGGTAAATGCCATATTATTTGAGCATTGCTGAGCGTCAGGATACCTGTGTTAAAAATATTTTCTGCCCAACTCTAGGAAACACCATGCTTTTTCATTGTTTTTCGTGAGGACGAATAACTTCTGCTACACGAAATCAACAATAATCTCTCTCGAAATTAAAACTTGGTGATTTGTGTTCTGATTATAAAAAGTAAGAGGTAATGTAAGAGATATACGTTATTAAAAGATACAAATTGCTTGCCAGCGCAAGTCCAGCGGAATCCGCTACGGTGAAAATGAATTCGCAAAGAGATTAACGATAGATTTTCAAATGAAAAGTTTGAAGTTTACTAAAATACATACTAAAGCTTCCTTCAAGTATGTGTTTAGGCAGCTAAATTCATATAAGTTAGATTCAGCGTCTATGTTACACGTCTGTCTTGAAAGTAAGGAGTCTGTACAGAGTACATTGTAATGTTATATTATCTAACTACATAACTACGTAACTACAAAATGCACTAGTGTCATTGTAAGTGCATATATACTTACTAGGTAAGTGCATATATACTTACTAGGTAAGTACACATATACTTTCTAGGCAATTGCATATATAGTTACTAGGTAAGTACATATATACTTACTAGATAAGTACATATATACCCACTAGGTAAGTACATATATACCTACTAGGTAAGTACATATATACTTACTAGGTAATTAAATATATACTTACTAGGTAAGTACATATATACTTACTAGGTAATTAAATATATACTTACTAGGTAAGTGCATATATACTTACTAGGTAAGTTATATACCTTAATACTAGGTAATTATATA
Source organism: Watersipora subatra (assembly GCF_963576615.1). NCBI lineage: Eukaryota > Metazoa > Bryozoa > Gymnolaemata > Cheilostomatida > Watersiporidae > Watersipora > Watersipora subatra. Next base: position 41,115,176 of record NC_088712.1, read on the forward strand.
TACTTACTAGGTAGTTGCATATATAGTTACTAGGTAAGTACATATATACTTACTGGATAAGTAAGTATATACTTACTAGGTAAGTACATATATACTTACAAGATAAGTACATATATACTTACTAGGTAAGTACATATATACTTACAAGGTAAGTACATATATACTTTCAAGGTAAGTACATAAATACTTACTAGGTAAGTACATATATACTTACAAGGTAAGTACATATATACTTACTAGGTAAGTACATATATACTTACTAGGTAAGTACATATATACTTACAAGGTAAGTACATATATACTTACTAGGTAGGTACATATATACTTACTAGGTAGGAACATATATACTTATTAAGTAAGTACATATATACTTACAAGGTAAGTACATATATACTTACAAGGTAAGTACATATATACTTACAAGGTAAGTACATATATACTTACAAGGTAAGTACATATATACTTACTAGGTAGGTACATATATACTTACTAGGTAGGAACATATATACTTATTAAGTAAGTACATATATACTTACAAGGTAAGTACATATATACCTACTAGGTAAGTACATATATACTTACAAGGTAAGTACATATATACTTACTAGGTAAGTACATATATACTTACAAGGAAAGTACATATATACTTACTAGGTAAGTACATATAGTATAGTTACTAAGGTTAACATGTTGTTTTCTTACTATTTTTAAATGATGATTATTTTGATTATTTTTATCTAGAGGTGATTGCATTAGATAATTACTATGGGTTTCTATACCACTCTATATGATATTGTGCATTTTGACACCAACATTGAAATGAATTAAAATCATATAATTGTATACCAAATAATTTTTTATTGTAATCGCAGCTAAACAGACTATATCTACTTATTACTAATGATTTCACCATTACATTTAAACACCTTTACAGTTTGTTTTTCTCCTAATTAATTTATTTCAAGAAAACACTTATTTCATGATATGAAGTTTTAAAGTTACAGTTGCTTGAAAAATTTTGAAAACCTTTATGATTTTTTTATTTTTCTTTTAAATCATATGAGCTGCACAAAATAAACTTTTCTCATAATATGAAGTTTAAAAGTTAAAATGGTAAATGGTGTATATGATAAATAGAAATAATCTGTCTAAAGACTTTTTTATTACACTCGCAACGCCTGGCATTCAACTAGTATATATATGCATATACATGTAAATATGTATGCTTATCTATACACAAATATATATAAGTATATTAAAATATATGTATTAAAGTACATATATTTATATATTTAAATACAACGTTTATGAATTTATTTGTATATTTAAATTTGTATTCATATGTATTTACATGTATATAAGTATATAGTTATCTAAATATATATTTATATAAAGTAATGAATTAATATTCATGTAAATTTATAAGTTTACATTTATCTATATATACAGAAATATATATATATATACGTCAGTTATATGTTTATATGTATTATACATATAAACATATAATTTATACGCTTATAATGTATATAAATTGTATATATATATATATATAAATGTTTGTGTATATAAATTATATATTGCCAAGCATAAGAATAATCTCTATTTTGAAAAAAACAGTTGCTATAATCAACATATTTGATTGCTGTAAGCCTGAGATATGATGCAGTTAATAAGAAACAAGAAATTGCTTAGGTTTTTTTACATGAAAAAAACAAAAGAAAACTTTAGATAAATTGCACACACTCTCTATGTAGTTGTTTACCTGGTAAAGAGATTGACTGTGAGGAGAGCTTTTCATCCATCACGGTTTGAACAACTGAAATAGACAGAAGGTTTTAACTAGAAATTATTTTGTGCTTTGGTTGTTTCTACGTAAATACTAGCCAAATTCCTCAAGTTGGAAGGGTAATTAAATAGTGAGTTGAATGATTGTAGTGTTGTGGTTCAAAATGCTGGTTTTCATACCTAGAGGTTTTGAGATCAAATCTTCTGCAAAAGTGATGTTTCATTGCGAGATTTAAACCACAGTAACAGCAGACTAGGATGACACAAAACCAAAGACAAACAAAAGTCAAACACAGATTTATATATATAAACTACTGATGGAATGCCCAGCATTGCATGGGTATGAAAAACAGCTTATAAACAGTGATAGCAATGTCACGCTTATAAACTCAGCTTATAAACAATGCCACTTGCCAATAGCCTAGAACATTGCCAATGACTAATTTAAGTAAGCTAGTTATCTACAGCTCTTACTAATACATATAATGAAACTACGCGTAACGGAGAGCGGTAGCGTATTTTCACCCACATAGCGACGTATATCACCCAATGAATCCATCAATCCAACGTAGGTAAATTGGAGAGGCATTTGCCTGGTGAATGAGAGGTTCCGAAATCAATTCATACGCGATGGAGATTCTTCATTCCAAGATTATAATAGCTATAACTAGACATAGCAAAGTACACACTCACACATGCAAGCACACACACCCAGACAGTCAAACTTTAGGATATATATATATATATATATATATATATATATATATATATATATATATATATATATATATATATATATATATATAACTAACTAGAGTGTGGAATAGGTTAATTTTACTTATCTTTGTTCCAGATTGATGTTTTATTCTGGGGTCACGACAGGTCTGTTTCGTGCTGGTGCACTCTTCAGGTGACTTGTGTTGAATCTTGATTCAACACAAGTCACCTGAAGAGTGCACCAGCACGAAACAGACCTGTCGTGACCCCAGAATAAAACATCAATCTGGAACAAAGATAAGTAAAATTAACCTATTCCACACTCTAGTTAGTTATAACACTCCGCACTTTTTAGAGCGTAGAGTGCTGTTAGCAGTAGGCCTGACAACTTATCTATTATATATATATATATATATATATATATATATATATATATATATATATATATATATATATATATATATATATATATATATATATATATATATATTAACCTTTGCTTTCAAACATTCAACAATTTATATATATATATATAAATTGTTGAATGTTTGATTAGTTACCTTTTACTAATATTTTTAACTTATCTTGGTTAACTTCTAATAAAACTTTCCAAGTAGCTTTTTGTATCATGTCTTTAAAAATATTTTTTTCTGTTTTGTTTTTCAAACACCTCACTTACGCCTGCATGCCAGAATGCTAATACTTTTAGCATCTAACCTATTTTTTATACTCTAAACTATAATTAGTTCAGTACAAAAAGGTAATTGATTTATCATGACAAACGGCTGTAAAAAGCAAAACACATTATCAGTGAAAACTATATGATATGTAGCTGTCATTTAGGCAATGAAGTTGTACATGTTGACTTTGTTAAATACATCACACCAAATGAATACCAAAACTAGTTGTCATATTCAGGAGCCTCATAGTTGTCTATAAGTAAAGTGTTAATCAATATCATCAGCATAAGACTATTGTCAGCAGCTGACTTTGTGCTTTCTATTTGGGTAAGACTTTTTAGTATTAGAATCCTGTGCAAAGTTTAGTGCTATTGCATTGTTGTAGTTTATTAAAATAAATTTAGTTTTGAAAGATTATTTACAGAAATGTCCTTTTGACACTGTCATCATCACTTCATGTTTTCTGGCAAAATAATAGACTCTTTCCGAATAAAATTTAATTTCTATATTCAGTATTAAATAATTTCAAATACTACACAACTTGAAGTATTACACTGCTTTGGTGTTTTGAATATTTCATCTCTCTCAGCTTGTGTCTTCCCCTCAGTCATATTGGATTAATAATTACAACTTTACTGACTGTTGTTTTAGCTTATTCTTTCTGCTCTTTGCAAACCTTTTAATACATTTTGCCTTCTTACAATTTAGGTGGCAATTTTCTTCAAGGCATATTTGCAATGGCATATGTTAGTTGCACCATTAGCGTATTACACTACGTAGCCTGCAAAGCCATTATTGTTTTTTATTACTAAATCAATTTAGATAAAATATTAATGTTTAATTGATGCATAGAGATTAACACCATATTCATTATTAAATTAAAAAAGATTTAATTCCAATAAATCATAACACAATCCTTATCAAAGAAGACACAAAAACTGAATGCAATGTCAACAAGCTTTAACTGCAACTGATAATAATGGTATCGGGCTGGTATTAGAAATGACTTCTACTTTAGAACTTTTGTATGTTTCAATGCTATCATACATAGCTTTCAGTTACATGATTCACAAGGCAATGACTCTAAGCTTGTAGCCTGTCATATTTTAGTGAGTAAAAAATTACTATTTGATGAATTAAATCACTATTACATTGTTTTAGTTTATTAAAATGAATTTAGTTTTAATAAATTATTTACAGAACTGTCTTTTTGACGCATCCATCATCACTTTATGTTTTCTGGCAAAACAAATCAAAGAAATTAGGCTCTTCCAGAATAAAATTTAAATTTCATATTCAGTATTCAATAAATTCAATTAGCCTACTACAGAACTCAAAGTATTTAATTTTTTATGGTTTAGCTAGCATTAGCTTTAAGGTAAACTTGCTCATTGCATGATGGACTTTATTTGTTTATGTGGGATGAAAGTGAAAATGAAATTTGTTAAGTTAATTGATTTATGTAGGTAAAATATTATAGTAAGTCCTGCAACTCATAAGAACAATCAGTGCATTTTGCTAGTTATATTGAGACATGCAACCAAACTGGTTCTACTTATTTGGTTCTCCTTAAACCATAGAGTGAACAACTTGAGCAACTTTTGTTATTTGAGTGGAATGGTTACGTGCTGCTCTATAAACCTCAAAAAAAGTAATTGATATTTGATAGTCGTATGGTTCAGCAAAAAAGAAAAACCTTGAGACATTCATGTACTAGCACACTTTTAAGGAGGTATAGAGTATCATTTCTAAATCAAAGCTTGTCTAGTGTGAAAATGCCTAAACTATAATAATTTATGATGTTCAACTATTGTGGTAGATTTTTAATATTTTAATTTAATAGTGGCTCATTCCAATGAGTATTTTTAATCTATTTACTATAGCATTGATTCACCCAATAGAGTACCATTGCCTTGTTATTATAAAACAAGAGAGTGAATACAAACATATTACAGTAGCATTAACTTGTTATTATAAAACAAGAGAGTGAAACCAAAATATTGATACTGTATTCAGCCTATTTGAATAGTGAGCATTACCTGAGTGAATGGTTTATATAATTAAAAGGAACATTGTAAATGATATTTTTATTGGTTGGAAAATATCTTCAGCGCAATCCAAGTGTTTTTAAATTGAATAAGTTTTAAATTTACAGTAAGCTCACCTTTTGGGTGGAAGCTTTCACCATCCTGCAGTGAACCTTTTCCTTGCTTTCTCTTAGAGGAACAGTCAATAAACAGCCAAACTGTGATCAGTATGAGAACAAGAGAGCCGGTAACAAACAGGAGTGAGATAATTTGCTGAAGATAAGCAATGACTGGTTGAGTAGTCTGAAATACTTCATGGCTCACACGGGTTACTTGACTTGTTGCAACTCCAGCAAGAGTACTCTGGGAAACACTGCCTTTGCAGTATGACAAGAGAAAACCTAAAAGAAGCTGTTTTGTATATACAAAGTATGGTTAGAGAGGAAAAACTAAAAACGAGTTAAACCAGGAACAGACTTTGGTAATACATTCTCTATTTATGAAATAATTAATAATTATGATTTATGTACCTTCCATAAAACCCTGATCAAAAATGCTCGTAAATTCTTTAACCATCAAGTTGGGATTTTTCTGTTATAATAAATATACTTGATTGCTTGTACTTTTTGACAAATCTATTCAATTAAAGAACAGAACAAAAATGAAAAAAAAGAGCTGCTTGTGGGGAGATTAAACTTGGTTCACATAAAGCCTAAATATAATTTGTAAGTGAAGTAGCAGTATATAAGCATTTACTGAACTTAAATCTATAAAATAAATAAAAAATAAACCAAAAAGATTTGGTTGTAAGAATTAGCTTTTGGCACAACTCCTCTTTTATGCACTAAGGGAAAGGAAGTATACTTACATTTACAGCTGTATTTTAAGGATACATTAATTGAAAATGTTTGTTGCAAATTCGAGCATCAGAAAACTGTCTTTTAAATTACTTTCTCAAAAGAAAAAAACATTTTCAGAATAATTATACAAGATAAAAATTTTTTTTCTTTTGTTAGTTGTTTTACAAGCAGGTAACCTCCATACCTAGTTGAAACAACAAAAAATTATTGTTTATTGGAAACATTTACTTATCTGAACAGAAAACTTCACAACTATTCCATAGTACTGATACTGCTGTGGTGAGTAGTTGGTGGTTTGTAACTTGAACCAGTTCAAATACTACCTATAATCTTTAAGAGTAAGTTGAAAACAATGATGAAACACACAATGATTACAGTTCCCAGACTTACAGGAAATTGCTAATGTTACTATAAGATGTACTAACCTGGACAGTTGGCATTGCATCTCTCCTCATCTCTAGACCCAATTTCTACTCCATCACAGACCTCATTACAAGGTCTGTATTGCGCAAAGTGGATCAGGTAGTAGCAGCCATCGGTGAGACTTCTGTCAGTCTGACAATCAAGGTAGGTATACTCTGACTGTTTACCACTGCACTTCCAGGTACCATCTATTTGAGCATGTGTGAAGTTGTCAGGTGATGCCATAAGGGTGATGAGTAGGATTAGCAGACTACAAAAATTGCAACGTTACAAATTTTATCACATAAAAATGGTTTGAAGACTATCTTACAAAAAACATAATATGTTAGATAAAATTTGTGAAAATAAAAAATTTAGATGTTCAAATAGTTTAGAATTATGTTTTAATATTTATCACTTTCTAATCTTTCAACCATTTTGATATTCATCAAATCATCTGATAATTGACAACTGTTTATTACCTTGCGAGTTATTTAGTTTTATAAGTCTTGGCAATGAATTGCAATAAAGAATGCCATATTTTTCTACTCAATGCCCATTTAATTTGTTCCTGCAACTATCCGTGAGTTTTTCTAATTCAGACCAAAAATAACAGTGCCTCAAGAATTTGGTGCCTATAAAACTTCATTCCATATATTTTCATGAAACTCTACAACTCCTACATATGCAACAATGAATTAGACTTGCAATACAATTTTTCATGTTCTTCTGCTTAATGTCTCTTTCAATTGTTCCCTGTAATTATTTTTTAGTTTTTCTGGTGCGGGCCAAGAAATTTTGTCATGAAAAAATGGGTATCTATACAACTTTATATTATATATTGTCATATAAGTACTCTATTTTACATGAAATACATTAATTGTATATTAATAGTTAATTAATAAACTATCTAATTCAGCCCCGAGTAATAATATTTTTTTGATAAATTACCGGCATTCGTATTGCAGCCAGCAGTAGGAGCTCCTATGCTGATGATTACAAATAGACTGCAAGTAGATTTGTTAGGAAAATGAATAATTTGAGATGACGAGTGTTTTTTAAGTTTTTTTGTTACATCTTTTGAAAGATATTTTTGTGCACAAATACAATTTGTCGCAGACATCTGAGTTGTACTGTGACATATCACCCTGTTACCAAAGGCCCTAGATTAAGCAATGTGATAACTCTTGCAATGTTGTGCTGTGATTGCAATATTTACATAATCATATTTATACAAATAGTCTAGCAGGACAACAGAACAAGAAATAATGAATTCATCTTAGACCAATAAATAAAATAAAACCATTTTAGGAGATGGCAGAGGAATCGATTGACCAGACTGAAGGGAGTCAATAACATGAGCTGCTAGCCCGAAAACTGTGAATTGAACCAGAAGTAGATCTGGATGAGTCAATTGACAATACACCTGGCCATCCACTTGAGAAATCAGCAAACAAAATACTCACTGTTTAAATCCAACATGTAATTACGGATGTATCATGAACAAAACTACTGCATGTTTAATCTAGCTCACCAGCATGCACTTTTACAAGTAAAAAAGCACTGGTGAGGGCCTAATCAATCTATAATCTTGGTGGTTAGTCAGGCTTAGTCTTGGTTTGACGACTATTGTTTTGTATGCGGTAGTCTCAACATAAATTCTTGGGCGGCAGCAGTCTTTACAGCTACCAGTAATTCTTGTGTATATCAGGCAGTCCACAGTTTTTAATAGAGAATCAATAGATTGATAAGTACAGTAACCCAAAGCTTACTTCTAACTGCTGCCTTTTAATCTATCAAACTCAGCGACTCGACTCTGAAATAACGCAATCTGTACTAAATGTGAAATACTGTTCAGATAATCAACTTCTCAGCACTGGGTACATTTTTAACGTAAATTCTTAGTAATAGATGATATATATATAACATTAACCTTAGTTTTTATAGTGTATTATGCAGCCACAGTGCAGTTGGCTGCAGTAGCACATGTCACGCAAGAAATAAATCTATTGATTACAAGATAAAGTTAGATTGCATTCTGGTAGCATAAACAAATTCTGACACTTCACGCAGCCTTCATCAGAAAATCAATTTTTGAGATAATGTAGGCCAGAAAAGTTATATAACATGCCAGCTCTTCAGACTGTCTGTACAGATATTGCTTTTACAAAAGCCTATTCAAACTGCATATACAGATATTGCTCCTCAAACAGCCTCATCCAACAGGCTCTATAGATTTTGCTCCTACAGCATCCTCATCTGACAGCCTGCACAGATAATGCTGCTTCAACAGCCATATCAGGCTGCCAAGACAGACATTGCTCTTACAACATTCTTTTCTGATGACCTGTAGTGATATTGCTCCTAAATCTGCACAGGTGGTTGTACAAGTAGAGAAGTACTGCTACTGCATATTTATAACAATATCAAAGAAAGGTACATATATTACATCTACAGCAGTCTCTTTAACTGCCTATACATTGCTCCCGAAGCAGCCTCATCTAACAGGCTAAACAGATATTGCTTCTTCAACAGCCCTATGTGACTGCCTATACATTCCGCAAAACTTTTAATTGAACGCCACCTCTATTTGAACGCCACCTCAATTTGACCGCCACCTTTATTTGATCGCCACCTCTATTTGACCGCCACTATGAGAGAATGGTTAAGAAACAGTGCGCCCCCTGCTATTTGAACGCCACCATCATTTGACCGCTACTTTGATATCATTTAATTGTTGTTAGCCCATAATATCAAAGGGCCAATTAAAACGTGTTCACAAATTTGCATTAATAATGAATCATTGATATCGATAACACTTGATTCTCTGGTTGTCCAACTACAAAGCTTTTAGCTGGTCTTTCGTTAAAACTTTAAAAGCAACTCTACATAAATAATTAATAACTGTTTTGGGTTAATAAGAGTTTTTTGTTTAACTTGGGCTTGATACTTCGAATTACTTGTACTGTATCTAGAAATAGTTTACACTTAGAATGGTACAGAGATTACGTTTAGCAAGCAAAACATTTTTGCATTGCCAGGGCGCTAAATGCAGCGCGCAAAAAGTTTTGCTCTGCCAAAAAATTGTTTAGACGCTAATATCGACTAAGTTTGCTGTGCAGAAAATAAGTTGAGGTCAGAAGACATTGTAGAATGTGTTGGAAAACTGGAAGATGTTTGTTCCATCAAAAGCAGCAATCAGAGCGAAGCTATCCAAGCAAACAATGAAAATATTTTTGTTTTAGAAACGCTATTTTTTTCTGCATGTAATATAAGTTTGGTTTGTTTATGTTACTTGTTCACGAATATATATTTGTAGAATTTGATAAATTATTATTCTATAACTTGAAAATTTTCAGATTTGTTGCATTTTATTTCATATAATTAGAGCATCATAGCATTCAATCAGAGGTTTTACGGTATATTGTTCTTCAAATAGCTTCATCTAACAAATGATACAGATAGTGCTCCTACCACAGCCCTTTTGACTGTCTGCGCTGATATTGCTTCAATAACCGCCTAATCTAAACACCAGTGATGAAGTTGCTCTAAAAACAGCCTATTCAGACTGTCTCTACAGATGGTGCTCTAACAAGAGCCTGTTCTGACCATCTGTACAGATGTTGCTTCTACAACAACCTTTCGATTCAACACCTTATCAAAGTAATAAATATAAACTGGTAGAAACAAAGATAAACGTCCTATTTTATTCAGAGAAGTCTAATAAAATATTAAATGGCTCACCGGAACATTGTGGCTGAAGAAAAAGCGTGTGGCTGGGTGTGAAACTGAAAGCGTAATGTTGCAGAATAATCTGCTATTTTATTGATTTTCAATGTTTGTTTGCGAGATTTCGAAATGAAAAGACGAGTGTTGTAAAATCTCATTATCTCTACTGTAATCTATGCAATAATGGGAATAACACTTTAGTTATTCTGTGCGTGTATAAGCGCCAATGAAAATGAAAAATGCTCACAATGTGGCTTTATATCCAGGTCATCTCCCAAAAAGTGAGCAAATTTCACAAAATGTATTTTGGTGTTTTCTTAGCATGAAATTTTTTAGTTTCATGCTGTCCAGCACACTGATTGCAACCACTCAAAGTCTAATTCAAAACTCAGCTTTTGAAGACTTGTCGCAGTTTTATCCACTAAATTGTCTTCCTCTGAATGAACAAAAACATCTTGAACTCCTTCCGAACATCCAGTTTTATTAACTTTGCAGAAGCATTCCTAACCAATAGTTTCTGCCAGCCCATATCAAAATTACCCAAAAAGTATTACCCATAAAGTGCGAAACACAAATTTTTGACATTTTCTGCTATGCAAGAGGCATTTTGCCATAGTTAAGCAAATGCCATCTGATCTTTTAATTTTTGGGTAACCTAGTTCAACAACAAATCACATGCTTACTGTCGGTTTTGGTTTGAACCTTTTAAATCTGGTCATATGCAGATATTTTTACATTAGAAATATAAATATTGCTCAGACTTCTTTAGCGATCTTTGAAAATATTTCTTTGGAGCAACCTGCAGTCTATTTGTGAACTGAGTAGCACCACTTCTATCACTTTTGATACATACATGTACATGTATGTCCAATCGATGAAGCTTTTGATGTCTGATTGCTAGTAATAGTAGTCCAGACTGCTTTATATGTGCATTTAGTTTGTTTAGGAGATGATCACAGCATCTTTTTAATTGCTTCAGTTAGCCTTGTCAGCAGCCATGACATTGGCTGCAGCAGAGTAAATCAGTTTTGGTACAGTTAAAACTCTTACAATTAGGATTAACCGACCACAATTAACAATAGTTAACAATAGTTAGCAAAAGTTAACAATAGCTAACACTAACTAACAATAGTTAGCAAAAGTTAACAACAGTTAACAATAGTTAACATTAATTAGCAATAGCTAACAATAGTTAATCATAGTTATTATAATAGTTACCAATAGTTAGCAATAGTTAACAATAGTTAACAATAGTTAGCAAAAGTTAACAACAGTTAACAATAATTAGCAGTAGCTAACAATAGTTAATCATAGTTATAATAATAGTTACCAATAGTTAACAATAGTTAGCAATAGTTACCAATAGTTAACAATAGTTAGCAATAGTTAACAATAGTTAACAATAGTTAGCAATAGTTGACAATAGTTAACAATAGTTAGCAATAGCTAACAATAGTTAATCATAGTTATTATAATAGTTAACAGTAGTTAACAATAGTTAACAATTGGTAACAACAGTTAACAATAGTTAACAATAGGTAACAATAGTTAACCATAGTTAGCAATAGTTAACAATAGGAAACAATAGTTAACAACAGTTAACAATAGTTAACAATAGATAACAATAGTTAATAATGGTTAACAATTGTTAACAATAGTCAACATTGGTTAACAATAGTTAACAATATGTAACAATAGTTAACAACAGTTAACAAATGTTAACAATAGTTAGCAATAGTTAACCATAGTTAACCATAGTTAGCAATAGTTAACATTAGAAAACAATAGTTAACAACAGTTAACAATAGTTAACAATAGTTAACAATGGTTAACAGTTGTTAACACTAGTTAACAATGATTAACAATAGTTAACAATAGATAACAATAGTGAACAATGGTTAACAATAGTTAGCAATAGTTAACCATAGTTAACCATAGTTAGCAATAGTTAACATTAGTAAACAATAGTTAACAACAGTTAACAATAGTTAACAATAGATAGCAATAGTTAACAATGGTTAACAATTGTTAACACTGGTTAACAATGATTAAAAATAGTTAACAAAAGGTAACAATAGTTAACAATGGTTAATATTAGTTAACGATAGTTAACAATAGTTAACAACAGTTAACAATTGTTAACAATAGTTAGCAATAGTTAACCATAGTTAGTAATAGTTAACATTGGTAAACAATAGTTAACAACAGTTAACAATAGATAACAATAGTTAACAATGGTTAACAATGGTTAACAATGATTAATAGTAGTTAACAATAGGTAACAATAGTTAACAATGGTTAACAATAGTTAACAGTAGTTACCAATAGCTAACAATAGTAGACAACAGTAAACAATAGTTAACAATAGTTAACAATGGTTTACAATGGTTATTTGCTAGCATTGTAGTCAGTACGGTATTGTCCTATTAGGAGACTCCGGAACCATCCGGAGCACTTTTCTTCTGTCAAAATCTCGGAAATTACGAAATCGGCAGTGTACATAGTGGAAGTCATTACGTGGCACTAAAATTAACCAGGCCCGTATTCTCTGAGGCGGCTAGGCGGCTGAGTCGCTCCAACTTTTTAGTGATCATCGGCGGCTAATTAGTAAGAATTTCAGTCTAAGCTCATTCACTTGGAATTTCCAACAACTAATTACCTAGCGCTCTAGCGATACTAGCGATGAAGTGGAGAGGCTCACTACATATCTAGTATTGGTTTTGCCTGCCATCAATGCAGTGGGCGAGAGATACTTTTCAAACAATCCAAACATCGATGAGGAACACTATGGGTCAGACTGTCTAAATAATCTTCTAATATTACACATATATAAATATGTTGAAATAGATACAGTGTTATATCCGGTTTCGGTAGTTTTTAATTACCGGTTGAGACTTGGAGTTGTCATCCTACTTTGGATAACTTCCGACGTCCTGTGCCGGGTTGATTCTCATGGCTTGCGCTGTACTGCAGTAAAGGCGCCTATCGCATTGCATCGCAATTGTCGTTTGAAATAGCCTAAAGGGTGGCGCGATTTTTCCTTAGCCAAAAGATTCGTGCCAGCAGGCCTGCGTCATGAACTATAGTCAAAGTTCTCTTTTAGTGGCATAATTTCCTGACAACCGTCCCTCCCTTGACTATAAACAGAAGTGATCTTGCCTATACTTGCCAGAGCTGAGAGAGATCAGATTCCGCTAGCTACGTGGCGTTCTTCTCTTTCTTGGATTCCTGGTGGATAGACGTGTGCAATCTTTCTGCTGACTGAGTCAACAAAACAAAAATCTACGCTTGTCGTGGCTGATTGTGTACGTCCAAGAAGGAGTGACCAACGTGCCGTGCGCGCTCTCTTCAAAACAGGTATGCTGAATCCCTGCATACTTTCATTTTATTAAGCTTTTAATAATAACTTCAAACATGTAATAACCACTTACTTACGTGTCTCTGCTAGTAAAACTAATATTATTAATGCTTTAGGAAATAAGATATTAAACGTATAAAACTCTTGCTCCATACGAGTGCAAATAATAATCCTTGTTATACGAGATTGTGTGGCTAGTTCGCTCGTGTTATTAATCCCCTCACTCCCTCTTGTTAACTCGAGTATCTGAAAACGCCCAAATCCCGTCAAAACATTGGATGGAGATGCCTGTTCCTTCAAGCATGTACTAGTTTTGGTTTATTTCATTCTGCTTGCTAAAAACGATTTTTTTTAGCTGGGCGATATTTCATTAAAACTTGTATTAAAAGTTCGGTTTTATTTGTTACTTAGTGTGATGAGCACTACTGCTAACATTACCGTTATCTTTTATTAAAATTTATCTACAACTTTGCAGTTTACTCTGTGTGAGATTTGCTGATGTCTTACATCAGGTACTAATAATAATATTGGTTAGTGCTTACCCTTAATGCACTAATTATATTGTCATGAGTGCTGGTTCACTTTGTTCCCTGTTGCAAATTTGACTGCGTGTGAGACACCAGTCTGTTTACGTCTCGTGTTGACCGTTGTTGAGACTCCCAGCTCTCTATTAATTTTTGCTTGCCTTGCCTCGCCTGTAAGTTGCTTGGTCGGCCACCTTGCAATTGGCGTCGCGCCTTCTTATTAGGGTCTTAGCTAGTGTTTGATCCGGCTGTTGCAACACTGGCGTGTGTTTGCTTTTATCATACTGTTGTGTGGTGTGGATTCGTCCTGTTGACTCTCTGGCAGTGTAGTGCCTCGGCGTAGGTACTGAGTGGTTACTTTGCTGTGCATTTCTTCCACTGTTGCTCTCGGTGTTGCTGTGCGTACACCTTTAGCTGTGTTATTTTCGACTTACTGCCAGTCCAGTTTTTTCCTGTGTTCGAGGACTCACTGTTGCTTTTCTAAAGGCTGCAATCAGCATAATTCTTGACATAATAATAAAAATACGGTTTAAAACACTAATAATTGATATAAAATGGTCAATGCTTACAACTTTGATGAGAATATGGATAAAGTCAGGTCGCAGGACGTTAGGGTGCAACATCAATTAAAGACTCTCAACGAGCAACAGAAGGTATGCAGGTTTTGGGACTTTCTGTCTCAAGAAATGAGAGACATGATAATTGGCAAAGAGTGGAAGGAAAGAGACCCTGTCAGATCTGATGACCCTTTTGCAACCCCTGCTGCAGCTCTAAACAGACTCTTTCAGCCAAACGAGCTGTTCAGGCGAAGATCAGCCTCAGAGACAAACCCATTCTCTCAAGATTGCCAACCAGGCATGCCACGAGCCATGCGAGCTCCACCCCGATCAGCACCAGCTGGTTTCCCAATTCCGCAACCTCAGCAACCTTCAAATGGTTTGTCTCATTTACCAAGCATGCAGCCAGCATATCCTCCGCCAACTAATTATGTACCTGCTCCCACGGTTTTGCCGGACTTCCACAATATGGAAGATTTTTCAAATGGTCCTGGAGAATCTTGGGATGCCCTCACTGAGAAATGAGAGATTAGAATGAGACCTTATAGGTACTCTGCCGACCAGCTAGCACTGGCTTTCTCTGACAGATTCAAAAGTGCTGCGTACACCAAATATAAACGAATTATTAAAGAGAAGCCACACATTGCGACCAACTATAACTTGCTGAGACGAGAATTAGATAAAGATTTTAAAGCCCATGGCAACCTCCAAGGACGAGGATTATACACCATCAAGCAAGGAAAGAAATCTGTTGGAAATTACTACGCTGAACTGGCTTCTATAGCGGACACGGCTTACAGTGACATTCCCAATAAGTACAAGGATACTTTCCTTGTCGATATTTTCATCCAAGGACTACAAGATTCTATCCGGAAAAGTCTAAGTTCCAAGGGCAAACTGACCTTGAGTAAAGCTGTTCACAAGGCAGAAGTGGCTGAGCTTGGCGAACTCTACCACAAACCTTCTTCCAAGGTTATGGCCATTGAGACAAGTTCTCTCGAAACACTGATTGCTCCACTGCAGCGACAAGTGGCAGACTTAAAGCGTCTTGTGCAAGAACAAGTAAGGGATAAAGACACAAGACCAAAGGTGAATCAGCAGCCTCAAAGCAACTATCGATAGGATAGAACTTACCAAAAGCCGCAGCAACATAATTTTGATCCTCGCCCAAAAGCCAAAGATAACCGAAGATCTTTCGGCAAACCTAATAACAATCCTCCAAGGCAGGAGTGACAACACAGACGACAGAATTTTAGCCAACAACCTCAATCTAACAACATTCGTTCTAAACCCAGCAACAACAGTTGCTGGAAATGTGGTTTGCCCGAGCATTGGGCCAATCGTTGTCCTAAAAAGCGAGTAAATGTTATCGAATCAAAAAACCTAAACCCATCCCAATACGCCGAATTCTATCTTACTCAGCCCCAACAGGTCGCTGAAGCTAAAGTAAACATGGTTGAGACAGACTCGCCCAAGAGACGGTCTGCATCTCAAGGCTCCAAACTCAAAGCTAGCGACTGCTTCTCATTAACCCTCATGATGGTTCTGGTCCTAATCGGTAGCACTGAGTCAGCTCAGGTCATTCTTCCTGACAATCCTATGGTCTGTGGGTCTTCTCCTGAACCTTCCCACATTTATAACATCACTCATACCTATGAATGCACACCAAACACAACGTACCCCAATAAAACTGTTCCTCAAGATATGCAACTACAAGTATACCAACAAAACGTTGTAGAATGGCAATCTAAAGCATATCAATGCACAAAGTTTTGGCAAACAACTACTACTACGATGTCATTTTTTCTGATGTTAAAACGAAAACAGATACTACTTCTCAATTACCAGTTACCAGAGAAAAATGCAAACGTATGGTCACTCACCTCACTTGCTCTGCTGAAAACTTAGTTGGTAATAACGGTGTCTTTGTGACTCAAAACGAGATAAACGCGGAATATAAATACTGTTGTAAAAAACATTCTTTCACGGCTGACCAATGCAGTATAATTGAGAGTTTAGTATTTAAATGACGCGGCTCTAGTATATTTGAATCTCCAGCTGGTGATGTAACTCATTCTACGTATGACCGGGGTAACTGTCTCCTTTCTGATCAATCTATCTTGTTGTGGAATATCAATAAAGAAACCTACTGTGCATACGGAAACTGGTATACGGTAAAAGGAAAGTTATATAATGACCACTTTGTTAGCAATGATAAAAATACCGCGCTAACTTTCAAGAAACAAGGCTTCTTTTCACGTAAAGATTGCGATAGTAATAAAACTAGCATGTCAGATAAGGGGTTGATGGTAAGGTTCATGAGTCCAGTAAACTTGACATCACTTAAAACAGTAATTGATAAGGATTATCGAGTCTCTGGCGATGGTTTGGCAGCAGAGAATGCACTTGCTCAGGCTATAGTGACATTGCAACATAAAAATATCGTTCGTGAGTTTTGGAACAGCTATTACTACGCGCGTCATGGTCTTTCTGAAACATTGAAGTTAGTTACAATGCTCATGGAAAAACACCCAACAATGAGTGCAAGATATTTGTTTCAGAATCCCTGCTTGACTGCTACAATCGCACCTTGCATATTGGGAATATTTCCATGTACTCAGCTGTCTCCTGACATATATAAACTTTTACCCATGAAGAAAAATAATTGCTCTAATTACCTTCCAATAGAGGTTAAGATAGGTGGGACTACACATACAAGTTACCTTGATCTTGAGACTAACATTGTGCATAGAAACACTTATACTGTTGATTGTTCACAAATATCAATGACTGTAGTACGACTCAATGGTAGTACCTATCATTACCAAGTAGAGGGCACGCTCACTCCTTTAACCAACATTTCACACTTAGGATTACCTGATATAAAGCTAGGTGCACATCCAGTAGTTTTTCATGAGGCAGTATTTAGCAATCTACACCGACTTAATTGGCAAATTTTCAGTAATCAAATTAGCATGAACACTTTATTGTCCACCCTTTACCGACAAAGGCGAGTACTTACAGTTATGGGTATCCAAAGTTATAAACACAATTCATTAGAGAAAAATGTAATTGAATCAAAAAAATCATTCCTTGGTAATTCTCTCATCGCTTTCCTTTTTGGTGGTCATGTTCCTTCCGGTTACGAGTTGTGGACATTCACCTGTGATATTCTGGTTACCTTGGTTGGTTTTTGCATTGTCTTGACTCAGTTAAGAAAAAGGTGCTGCCCTAATTTTATTCTTCGACTCCCTGGTCGAGAAACCCAAATGGTAGCCCATATTGATGCTGAGCTAGATGAACTCTCGAGCAGCCTAGATGAAGAATTAGACGAGTCGTCGATAGCACCAGCCAATGGTCCACAAGCTAACGACATTGAATGTGGGTATCATCCATCTCCGGGACACACTTGTCCAATTCCCACAGCTCCTACAGAATCCTCTGCTAGTATGTATCACCCGTTGTACCCAGTTTTGTCAACAGAGTCTGAGCCAAATCCTGACTTTAATGGCATATATTGGCCTTCCTTCTATCGTAATCACCCAAGCTGACTATCCGGTCAATCACCCAATCTCCGCAGTACACATGTTATTATGATCGGTAATCATAAAGGTTTAAAAAATCAATGTCAGGCTCTCATACCAAATACGGTGAATGGTAGAGCATGCATCTCCCTCGCAGATGCTGGAGCTTTAATCTCTCTACTCCGAAGTGACATTGCTAAAGAACTAAGATTAAAACTAAATTCCTCATCCCTGAAAGCTACTGGTGTTACCAATGACTCTCTCGAAGTCTTGGGTGCAACTTGTGTAAATATCACCATAGGTTCTGAGACATTCAACCATACCCTGTTTGTGATTTCAAACATCAGCCAAGAGGTTATCATGGGAACGGATTTCCTCAGGAGATTAGGTGAGGTGACCTACGATTTTAGCCAGTGTACGTTCAGCTTCCACAATCTGTCTCTGCCCATGGGTCAGTTTCACCAATTAAATGCCGTCACAGTGGCTGACACTGTGAAAATTCCTCCACTATCCGAAGTAGTCATTGTTGCTCATGTCACCACTGACAGATTACACAATTGACAATGCGTCTTTGAAGGTAGTAACCGCCATGTCCCAAAATCATTGCTCGTTGGTAGATGCGTAAATAGAATTCAAGGCAGCAAGATATGCATACCTGTGATGAACACGAGTAAAGACATACGGGAAATCAGAGTAAATTCTGTCATCGGTGAGGTCGACATCGTTGACGACGATGCTCTTATGACTACTACAGTGACTGATCCCAGGCATCCAAATACTAGTAGGATGAGACCAGGTGATCAGGTCAACTTAGATAAGTCCATGCTCGACGAGCATGAAAAGCCACAACTTCGTAAACTCTTGAACGAGTTTCATGACATTGTTGGTGAATCCATTTCTGAGCTTGGTAGGACCAAGATTGTCCAACATGTTATAGAGACACTTCCTGGTATTTCTCCAATTCGTAGCAAACCTTATAATATTCCCATTGGGCTCTATGCCAAAGTCAAAGCACAGCTTGATGAAATGCAGAAACAAGGGTTGATCACAGTTGGTACTGGAGAATGGTCTTCTCCAATTGTTCTTGTTAAAAAGAAAGATAATAGTTGGCGTTTCTGTGTTGATTACCGAAAACTTAACGCTGTGACAGTTAAACATTCTATGGCTCTATCTTCTATAGATAATATAGCCGAGATCATGCATGGAAAGAAATATTTTAGCACAATCGACCTCTGCTCAGGTTTCTTTCAAGTCACTTTGCACGAATCTTCACAAGAGAAATCCGGATTCATCACACCATGAGGCCCTATAAATGAAAAGTAATGTCACAAGGTGCCTCAGGATCACCATCTACCTTTTCCCGATTGTCGCTTGCAATAATGGCTGACTTAATAAGTGAAGGCAGTAGTGCAGTCTATCTAGACGATTGGATAATGACGTCTAAGAATTTCTCCTCACATCTAAAGCTGTTGAGAACCGTTTTCACCCGCTTACGTTATGCTGGGTTGAAGTACCGTCTTTCAAAGAGTTTCTTCTGTCAAAAGGAAGTGTTGTACCTAGGACACGTAATCTCACAAAGCGGATTGGCTGTAGCCCAGCATAACGTTAAGAAGATTGTGGAGTTTCCCAATCCTAAAAACAAAAGTGGTGTTCGAAGACCCCTAGGTCTATTTGGTTTCTATCAGAGCTTCATTAAAGGTTTCAGCAAAATAGCCGCTCCTCTCATACAGCTCACCAATAAAGATATATCCTTTCATTGGTCTGAGAAATGTCAGAAAGCCACAGAGATTCTCAAAGTGCATATAACATCTGCAGCTATACTGTGTTTCCCTGACCTGTCACGTCAGTTCATTTTAATTACAGATGCTTCGTCCATAGCCGTTGGAGGTGTACTCTCTCAAATTTGAGACGACGGCAAGGACCATCCTATAGCATTCTTTTTGAAAGCTCTTAACAAGGCTGAACGTAAATAAGACGCCTGTGAACAAGAGCTGTACGCCATTTTGAGTAGTGTCAAACATTTTCGACATTACCTTTTGAATACTAAATTCAAGATCCGCACTGACAACAAAGCTTGTACATACATCCTGGAGAAAGCTGAGTTGAGCCCAAGGCTTGCCAGATGGGTGGTACAACTCGCTGACTACGATTATGCAAGCATAACAGTGTTGCAGATGCTCTCTCTAGAGCCGAGTTAGTTGCTGCACTAAACACTGATCTTGACAAGGTAGATAATGAAATGAGTATTGCACAAAGTCGTGACTACTACCTTGGTCCAATCAATATGTTCCTGGAGAAGTCTAAGTTTCCTCCAGACATGACTAAGAGAAACTGTAACCAAGTACGAAATGATAGTGAGGGTTTTAGCATCATAAACGGGGTTCTATACAAAAGTCAAGACTCGAAAGTGCTCCTAGCCATTCCGAGTAGCCAGCGCAAAGCTCTTTTTTATGCTGCTCACGAATCCCTCATGTCTTTACACCCTGGTGTCATTAAAACTTTTTTAAAACTCAAAGGCCAGTATTGGTTCCCACACATGACTAGACACGTCACTGATCACAGTGCTCAATGTGGATCTTGCCAACAGAGGAAAAATCCTAAAGCTCTCACGCGAGTTCCTCTAAAGAACCAGATGGCATCCTATCCCTTTCAGGTCTTATCGGTGGATTTCCAAGGTCCGTTTGTTGAATCTGACTCAGGTATGAAGCACATCCTGATGTTTACAGATCACTTTACTAAATGGTGCGAGATAATCCCCACTGCTGATCAAACTGCCGTTACGGTTACACGATGTTATATTGAACGTATTTTCTGCCGCTATGGATGTAGTGAAATTCTTATCAGTGATCGTGCCAAAAACTTCCTCATTGAGGTTGTTAAACAAGTCAATAAGCTCCTTAACGTTGACCACCGTTTGACCTCTCCATATCATCCTCAGACAAATGGGCAGGTTGAAGTATACAATAGGAGCATTGCCAATATGTTGTCTCATGTTGTGGACGACAACCACCGTGATTGGGACAAGTTTGTTCCTTTTTGCCAATTAGCGCATAACAGCTCGAGACACACAGTCATCAACGCTTCCCCAAGTATTCTACTCATGTGCCGAGAAGTACGACTGCCATTCGACTTGACGAAACCTCAAGTTCGAGAAGCGACCACTGAAGGCACTTATGCAGAAAATCTGCATGACAGGATGAGCGCTGTTTGGAACCTCGCAAAAGAAGACATCAGCAAAGGGAAAAAAAACAAAAGAAATACTATGATCGGAATACTAATCCTACCAATCTAAAAGTTGGTGACGCAGTCCTTTACTACAATTGCCGCGGTTACAAAAACCGGACGTCAAAGCTCATCAAGCGATGGACCAGCATTTACATCATAAAACAGATTTCCGACACAGATGCTGATATTCAGTTGTTCAATGATCCAGGTCAGACGCCTCTATGTGTCCATCTCAATAATCTCAAACTTTACCGTGGACCGCTTGTTCGTGATAATAGCTCTAACATTGGCGTCGACTTCGACTCACCCCATTCATCAGATGATGATTCTAATTGCTTCCACGACTCTGCACCTGATATTGACATTCAGAATAACGAGTCTTCACATCTTGATTCGGATCTCGATGTCCCATCTCATAAACCTTATCTTGGTTCTGCTGCTGGTAATATGCGAGTTGGTGGTTTACCCATGTCAAGCGGATCTTCACAGGACGCCCGACTGTCGTATGCCCCTCCTTCCTTTTGCAATGACTCCTCCAGTTGTCTCTCAGTAAAAGCCAGAGCTGATGGTAGATACGCTCTGCGAAAAAAACCCAAAAAAACAGAGATCCTGCATTTGCATATAGCCACTAGGGAAGAATCATGACAATATGATATGTTATCATAATACTCACCTATACTATGCTATCATAATACTCACCTATACTATGCTATCATAATACTCACCTATACTATGTCATGCTTAATCCAGTGTTGTAACCCTTTGGTTGTCTCAGTTGTGATAGCTATTTATTCATAACAATGAACAACTGTCGTATTTATTCATATTTAACCTAGCAACTGTGATATTTATCGTTGCCAGCTTTAATTAGGCCTGTTATTGCGTTGTGATACTCTTTCCGACTGCGGACAGTCGATTCTTGCTGCCCGGTCGGTATTTATAATGATATGCTTTACACTATATATTATTCAAATGATGATAATGAATTTATATATACACATTATACATCATTTTCGTGATAACCAGCTACATGCTTTTGCTTTATCAGTAGGTGTAGCATAGGCCAATTGAAACGTCGAAAACATCACCGACCATATTTAATCTGCTGTGTATGCTTACTCTCCAATGGTGGGTGTCGGACTGGCGTTGCTCTCTTTCTGTGTACTCAACAAATAACAGGTGGTATATTTCCACATATACGGTAAGTCACATGGCTGTTCTTCTCATTGTGTGAAATAGAAATTGAAAAAAAAAAGTTTTTGTATATGTTAGGCACATTTTGACTAGACGTATATTCCTGGTCATCACTTGGTTTAATGGGAAATGCTAATTTTCCTCCTCATTAAAATGGTATCATAGTCACAGAAGACTGTGAATTCTAAAAGTCAGGGAGAAATGTTATATTCGGTTTCGGTAGTTTTTAATTATCGATTAAGACTTGGAGTTGTCATCTTACTTTGGATAACTCCCGACGCCATGTGCCGGGTTGATTCTCATGGCTTGCACTGTACTGTGGTAAAGGCGCCTATCGCATTGCATCGCAATTGCCGTTAGAATTAGCCTAAGGGTGGCGCGATTTTTCCTTAGCCAAAAGATTCGTGCCTGCAGGCCTGCGTCATGAACTATAATCTAAGTTCTCTTTTAGTGGCATAATTTCCTGACAACCATCCCTCCCTTGACTATAAACAGAAGTGATCCTGTCTACACTTGCCGGAGCTGAGAGAGATCAGATTCCGTTAGCTACGTGGCGTTCTTCTCTCTCTTGAATTCCTGGTGGATAGTTGTGTGCGATCTTTCTGCTGACTGAGTCAACAAAACAAAAATCTACGCTTGTCGTGGCTGATTGTGTACGTCCAAGGAGTGACCAACGGGCCGTGCGCGCTCTCTTCAAAACAGGTATGCTGAATCCCTGCATACTTTCATTTTATTAAGCTTTTAATAATAACTTCAAACATGTAATAACCACTTACTTACGTGTCTCTGCTAGTAAAACTAATATTATTAATGCTTTAGGAAATAAGATATTAAACGTATAAAACTCTTACTCCATACGAGTGCAAATAATAATCCTTGTTATACGAGATTGTGTGGCTAGTTCGCTCGTGTTATTAATCCCCTCACTCCCTCTTGTTAACTCGAGTATCTGAAAACGCCCAAATCCCGTCATAACAACAGAACCAGTTGTGAAAGATTTCTGCCATGGACACATTGGCAGAAAAGGAGCTTTTTAAAAGACAAGTGTCAAGCTATAACAATCAATCTTCTATGTACACATGTACATGTATATTTGTGTTTGCAGGCTAAGTTTGTTGCTTATTGTATTCCTAGGTGGCCATAATTTAAACATCGTAAGTTTTAAGCAGGCCAAGTAATCTTTCTGTTGTCTTTCCCTGGTGCATGTAATATATTATTTAAACTTAATTTTGTAACTGAAACAGGTGCTCTTAAATTTAGTTTTTAAAAGACAAGTGTCAAGCTATAACAATCAATCTTCTATGTACACATGTACATGTATGTATATTTATGAATATAAATGTAAATTTACATATATATGGTTACAACTCAAACCCGTGTAACTCTGTAGCTAGCTCTCTTTGCGAGAATCAAAATGACTCACCTTGGCAGGACCTGAATATTCACCTTAAATAATACAAAATACACTTTAAAATGCTCTAACTTTGCACTTAATTCTCAAAACTTTTTTCGGGGAGGGCCCCCGAACCACCCTTCTCTGGGAGGGTGTTTAACTTCCACTCCCAGACCCTCCCCCACGCAGCTGAGTCGGGCCTTCGGCCCTCTGGCAACTACTAATTGACAGTCTCCTGACCACTTTTTCTTTGGACAATACAGCCCTGATTGTAGTTAAACTGATAAGCTGAAAGCTAGAAAACTGACTACAAGAATGAATCAGCATTAAATTCAAATTGCAAAACTGAGGCAATCAGACAGACTACCATTGCTTTAAAAGATAAATTTTATGTTTTACTTAGAATATTGCCTAAAAAGTAAAACAACTTGAGGAATATGCTGCAATTGCATTAATGCTGTCGGCTAATTTTTAGTATAGTGCACCCTCTGGTTACGAGGTTCATGTTTTATAGTTTTTTCCCCTTGCGACATGAAACAGGATGCTTGTTCGGCCTCTCCTTACAACACTTTTTTACTTTACTAGAAATTCCCCTGTCATACAGCCCATGACCAAAGTGATATTGGAAAAAAGAAAGGCTACTGATGGTTGAAAAATGCAATATTAGCAGTCAAATGGCACTGCAGTGCAATAGAATAACTGCAATGGTAGCTGTAATGTACTAGGTGTGGGTGTTATTATATACTACAAATACCAATAATGAAAGGAAAAGATTATATGCTTATATCTCTCCCCTGCAATAGGAGAAATGCAATATTGGCCAATATTAGAAGTAAAATGCACTAATATTATTAGAATAACCAATGTTATTAACATAGTAATAATATAAAATCAATGTACAATTTTGTTTACATTTCAAAACGTCATAGCTAACAATATCACGAAGTTGTGATATTTGTATAGATTTTTAGAAATTTTGTACTACGTAGTCATTGTTCTGTAGTCATCCAAACTTATAATTAGTTATTGTAATAATCTCATAAGAACCGTTAGAAAAAATATCATCGTCATTTTTTGTTACTTACATGTTGGACATCAGTTAGAATACCAAAGTATTCCAAATTGTCTAAAATGTCAGTTAGTTTTAAATCGGCAAAAAAGAAACGATTTCAGTACTCCTAACTTAATTACAAAACCCTTCGGCAATTCAACAATGCTATAGACCGGCGAAACGTGCAGGTTATTATTTTCGTGAAATGTGAGCGACTTAATCGTTCTATTCTCTGCCGCTCGACGTTTTAATTTCCGGTCCTAACTTTGATAAAAGTGAGGCTTAGCAAGTTTTAATAACGATTTTCGGCCAAATAAATTTGTCTATTTATGTATAATCCGATCAGATGGGTTAGTTTTAGGAATTTGTGGTAACCTTTCAAAGGCCTGGTAACATAATTAATTGATATGAAAGAATTCGCTATAAATTAGTTATCCGTAACTGAAATTAATCGGTATTTAAAATTCTCTACATATCACAATATTCCACAGCTCGCTGAGCATGCGAGAGAAAGATAGCTGTTGGCTGTTATTATTATTATTATTACATGATATTATTAAGCAGAGCTTAATAATATTACGGTGTGAACCTTATAGCTATTACATTGTGGGATGCGCGATTCAATATAAAAATGGCTTTAATTATGAAAATATGTTATAACTGTAATCTACCTTTTTATCAGTGATCGCCCACTGCAGACTGGTCACTCCTTCTTGGATGTCCACAGCCTGCCGTGACCAGGCACGGATTTTGATAGTAAAGATGCAGGACGATCACCGTCTCGTGGAAGCGGCCTTCACCGGTCGAGAGTCCATCCCAAAAAGAAAGAAGGATAGTTCGAATCTCCCGGTTAGATGTTGTATCTGAAGACCAACGAGTGCAAGGACTGTGACAGGGGGAGGTTATCAGCACTGCCCCTATTAAGAGAAATAACTCACGCTATACCAATGTGACGTAGGCCAGCTACGCAATGTTATTGGTCGTACTAATCGTGCCAAATACACTATAGCGAATGCCAACGTGGATTACAAGATGGCGGATCCAAACCATAATGCAATTTCCTACGCAGTTCCGACTTAGATAATGAAAAGGTCGAATTTCCCAGCAATGAGGAGATAACTCCTTTTCGGTAAGCAGAAACTGACAAAACGAGATATAACATTCTCCCAGATATTAAGAATTCACAGTCCTCTGTGAAGATACACAGAACAGTGGGAGGAAAAATAGCATCTCCCTTTATTCAAGTGGTGACCCATGATGGAAATATGGTTAGGTGTTAATAGACCACAAAAGTTATTTTAAGACAATGGATAATGTCTATAGATGAAAAATTAAAACTTACCAATGGGTGGTTAAAGAAAAATTATACCACCTATTGTCTTTAGGTTTAAAAGGGCAACTCCAGTCGTGAGATAGAAGTATATATACCAATGACTAGAGTTCTCTATCTCCGGCTTCTCTCTTTGGCCTAACTATACCTGCTGATAGGAAGTAGCAGATGATTAAGTATGCTCTTAGGTTCGTATGTGATATACGGGACACACACATTGATTATTATGTCATACAGTAGTATACCTGTAAATACTTGTGAACACCGCAAATGTTATGTATAGGAGACATCACAATGCGAGTACACTCGCAGCATGACAAGGAGATTATAGCAGTGTCTCATTCAGTTTGTAGGTATACAGTTAATACCCATGGATTAGATAATAGGAACATGCAGATCAGCACGTAAGCCATAAAGAGAATATTTGAACGTAATAGTTCAATGTTAATAAAAAGTTTACAACGTAAGCACGTAAGCCATAAAGAGAATATTTGAACGTAATAGTTCAATGTTAATAAAAAGTTTACAACGTAAAATAAGAAAATTTTTTTATTTTTTTTTTATTTAGGTATTTTTTTGGTTATGAACGAATGTAAGCATCTCTATGATATACATATATGTGTGAGTAAATTACTGACATCGACTGGACGATATAATCGACTGTCCGCAGTCGACAGGAAGAACATATAACAAGACTCAGGAAGTATATATAAAGTTTGGGTCCCTTTTCTTATTAGGGCGGCGACGTAGGGTATACCTATTATCGTCTCTTGACGCCGTAGAAGAGGAACTATGTGGACTGTTCGCTTTATTTGATTTTGCGACAGTAGCAAAGTGATCCGAAGCATTGTGGTCACTCCGTTTTGTATGGTCACTTGATTGTGCCTGTAAAGTACTGTGACATGAAGGTTGGTCGTCCGATGAGCTATCATCGAGATTGGAGTGATTTGTGTCATAACGACCACTTACAGATGGGGATTTATGAAAAGAAACCTCACTCTCATCTTCAGAAGTATCTTGTACATCAAATTCAACGTTTATATCACTGCTATCACCACGCACAAGAGGTCCACGATAAAGTTTGAGATTATTTATGTGTACCCGCATGGGAGAGTGATCTGGATCGTCGAATAGTTGGATGTCTGCATTTGTATCTGAAACCCATTTGATGATATAGACGCCGGTCCATCTCTGGATTAGCTTAGACGTTCGGTTTTTATATCCGCGTCTATTGTAGTATAGGACGGCATCGCCTACTTTTAGGTTAGATGGGTGGGTATTTCGGTCATAGTACTTTTTCTGTTTATGTTTTCCCTGGCTGATGTGTTCTCTAGCCAGATCCCATACTTGGTTCATTCGGTTGTGTAGCTCTTCAGCATATGAACCTTCAGTTTGTTCCTTTTGTATGCGAGGTTTAGTGAGGTCAAAAGGTAAACGCAGTTCTCTGCACATCAGGAGAAGGCTTGGAGATGCGTTGATAACAGTGTGTCGGGAGCTATTGTGAGCTAGCTGACAAAAAGGAACAAACTTATCCCAATCACGATGGTTATCGGCTACAACATGGGATAGCATATTGGCTATACTACGGTTGTAAACCTCGACTTGCCCATTAGTTTGAGGGTGATAAGGTGATGTAAATCGGTGATCAACGTTCAACAAATCGTTGATTTGTTTAACTACATCGCTAAGAAAGTTCTTAGCACGATCACTGATGAGGGTTTCACTACACCCGTAACGACAAAAGATTTTGTCTATATAACATTGTGCAACCGTAGCAGCCGTTTGATCTTTAGTGGGGATCATCTCGCACCACTTTGTGAAATGATCCGTAAACATAAGGATATGTTTCATGCCCGATTCGGACTCGACATATGGGCCTTGAAAATCCAAAGAGAGAACTTGGAAAGGATAGGTAGCCATTTGATTTTTCAAGGGAACTCTCATTGGAGTTTTAGGGTTCTTACGACGCTGGCAAGACCCACATTGTGCAATATGTTCGGTGACTTCTTTAGTCATATGAGGAAACCAGTATTGATCTTTTAGTTTCAACAAGGTTTTTGTAACACCAGGGTGTAATGATATGAGAGATTCATGGGCAGAGTATAGCAAAGCTTTTCTCTGGCTACTTGGGATGGCAAGAAGTAACTTTGAGTTTTGATCTCTATAGAGAACACCGTTAACAATTCGAAAGTTTTCACTGTCTTTTCTTACTTGACTTTGGTTGCGTTTAGACATATCTGCTGGAAACTTTCCTTTCTCTAGGAATAACTTTATCGGACCTAGGTAGTAATCTCGACTTTGAGCTACACTCATCTCGCTCTCAACAGGGTCTGGAGAATCAGAGTGAATAGTAGCAACCATTTCAGCTCTGGAAAGAGCGTCAGCAACATGGTTATGTCTTCCAGGGGTGTGTACAATCTCGTAGTCATAGTCTGCAAGTTGTACGGCCCAACGAGCTAGCCTTGGAGACAGCTCTGATTTTCTTAGAACATACGTACACGCTTTGTTGTCAGTTCTAATTAGGAACTTTGTGTTTAGCAAATAATGTCTGAAATGCCTTACACAAGAGAGGATAGCAAATAATTCCTGTTCACACGAGTCCCATTTCCTTTCGGCTTTGTTTAAAGCTTTTGAGAAGAAAGCGATTGGATGGTCTTTGCCATCTTCTCGTATTTGAGATAGAACACCACCGACGGCAATAGCTGAAGCGTCAGTGGTAAGGGTGAACTGACGAGAGAAATCAGGAAAGACTAGGACAGGAGCAGAGGTTATGTGGGACTTCAATTCAGCAGTGGCCCGTTGGCACTCTTCGTCCCAATGGAAAACAATATCTTTATTAGTAAGTTTGATCAAAGGGGCAGCAATTTTGCTAAATCCCTTGATGAAACTCCTATAGAATCCGAACAGACCCAAGAGTCTGCGAACACCAGTCTTGTCCTTAGGAGCAGGGAAGTCCACAATTTTTTTGACATTATGTGGAGCTACGGCCATACCGTCTTGGGAGATTACATGTCCAAGATACAAAACCTCTTTCTGACAAAAGAAGCTCTTGGATAGACGATATTTCAATCCCGCAAACCTCAGACGAGTAAAGACCGTTCTCAATAATTGAAGGTGTGACGGAAAGTCCTTCGACGTCATCAACCAGTCGTCAAGATATACACAGCTACTACCATTACTGATGAGGTCGGCCATAATGGCAAGAGACAGACGGGCAAATGTGGAAGGAGAGCCCGAAGCACCTTGCGGCATGACTTTCCATTTGTAAGGACCCCAAGGGGTTATAAAACCAGATTTTTCCTGGGAAGACTCATGTAGAGCTACCTGAAAGAAACCGGAGCAAAGATCGATAGTACTGAAATATTTCTTACCATGCATTATTTCAGCAGCATTATCGATAGAAGAAAGAGCCATAGAGTGTTTTACAGTTACAGCGTTCAATTTGCGATAATCGACGCAGAAACGCCAGGTGTTATCTTTCTTTTTCACTAGAACAATGGGAGAAGACCATTCCCCAGTACCAACAGTGATTAACCCTTGCCTTTGCATTTCGTCAAGCTGAGCTTTGACCTCAGCACGAAGACCAACAGGGATGTTGTAAGGTCTACTCCTTACTGGGACAGTTCCAGGTACGGTCTCAATGACATGTTGTACAATTTTTGTTCTGCCCAATTCAGATATATTTTCACCGACAATATCTTTGAATTCATCAAGTAGATCAGATAGTTTAGCTTTTTGGTTGTCAGTCAGCATCGTATTACGTAGATCCACACGCTCACTAGGTTTAATACTCTTCACATTTACCGTATTCCCCTTTGTAGGAATCTTGATCTTAGTGGTCATAAGATTGTCATCCTCATCTAGAGGTTCGATAGTGCCAACAATCGAATTCACACTAATTTCTTGTATTTCTTTACTCACATTTATAATGGGTATACGAACTTTAGTACCAGAAACACGATCTACACATTTCCCAACCAACAAATGCTTAGAAACATGACGATTGTCACCTTCGAAAAGGCATTGATGACCGTCAAGACATGGAGTTGAAACATTAGCCACAACTGCGACTTCAGATAGAGGAGGGATCTGAACCGCGTTAAGGACTGAAACAGAATCAAATTGATTACGAGTGCCCATAGGTAGGACGGTACTATTGAATTTGAAAGTGCAATTGTTGAAGTTATAGGTCACATCACCTAACCTTTTTAAGAAATCGGTACCCAATATCACTTCTTGGGTGATATTAGAAGTCACGAACAATCTTTGATTGTAAGATTGTGAACCAACAGAGACCTTCACAGTGGTTTCACCGAGAATTTTTAAGGATTCACTGGTGACGCTAGTGGCATTCAATTTTGAAGCAGTAAGTTTCAAACGAAGCGCCTTAGCGATATCACTATGAAGTAAAGATACAGAAGCACCAGCATCAGCAAGGGAGATGCATTCTCGACCATTGATGATAACTGATATGAGGGCTTGACATTGGGTAGATTTCTGATGATTGCCAATCATATTGATCTTTGGTAAGGGATTAGGTGACTGACCGAATTGTCATTTGGTACTCTTCCTGTAGAAAGAAGGCCAATTGAATGGGCGCCAAGGAGCATCATTGGTCGGCTCATCACATCGTTCCAATTCAGCTTCGGCAAGGTTGGGGTAGATAGGTTGGTACGCAGGAGGACGGATGTACGTAGCCGTTGAAGTAGTTGGAAGAGTCCTGAGATGACATGTCTCAGATGTTGATGTTAAAGGGGAAAGGTAAGATTGACCAGTAGGGCTGGACAATTGGGTTCCATTGGCACTATTTGTTGAGGGGTTAAAGGAGAGACAGCCGTCTCTGCGACTTCATCCTCAGAATCAGTGGAACAATCTGCATCATTGCGCTCAACGTCTACATTAGCTACAAGCTGTCCATTACCAAGACGGGGTATAGTGACTCGAAAGTTCGGACAACAATGTTTTCTCAATGTGTACAGTATGAAACCTATGGCCACTATCGAAACAATGATATTACAGAAGAAAGACCATAATTCATAACCGGAAGCAACATGTCCACCAAACAGGAAGGCAAATAAGGAATTACCAAGCAGTGATTCCTTTGACTCGATAACATTATGTTCTAAAGTATGATGTGGTGAACTTTGTACGCCCATAGCTTCCAGAACTTGTCTTTGGCGGTCTAAAGTTGCTAACAAGGTATTTAGACTTTGGTGGTTACTTAATTCATGCCAGTTTAAACGATGAGCAGTGCTATAAACAGTTTCATGGATTTTAATAGGCTGTATGCCTAATTGAATGTCAGGGAGACGAAGTCTAGAAACATTAATCAAAGCAGAAAGATCACCAGTTTGTGAATAACGTAATGTACTACCATTTAGTCTAAGGGTCACTCTATCTATGTAGGAACAGTCAACAGTGTGGGTATCTTTGTGGACAACGTTTTCTATAGGATCTAGATATCCAATTCTCTTTGAACCGCCCATGCTTACTTCGATGGGAATAAATTGCGTACAATTGTTTTCCGACATTGGAAGAATGCGGTAAAGATCAGGAGGTAATTCGGTACAAGGATAAATTTCTAGAATACCAGGCCCACTTGAAGCTATTATGTATGGGTTTTGTAGCATGTACCTAGCACTGACTGTAGGGTGTTTCTCCATAAGCAAAGTGATTATCTTTAAAGTTTGTGAAAGAAGGTGGCATGTATAATAGTAACTGTCCCAGAACTGCTCTATCAGGTTATTATGCATTTCTCCTGCTAATCCTTGCAACATAGCATTCAAAAGTACTACATCATCACCCCAAGCAGTGTAATCAACTTTAATTTTCTGAGCTAACGTAGTAAAATTAACAGGATCAAGAAAAGATATCATGACTCCTTGATCAGAGAGACTAGTTTTG
Organism: Watersipora subatra; assembly: GCF_963576615.1. Taxonomy (NCBI): domain Eukaryota; kingdom Metazoa; phylum Bryozoa; class Gymnolaemata; order Cheilostomatida; family Watersiporidae; genus Watersipora; species Watersipora subatra. The sequence continues at coordinate 41,147,439 of NC_088712.1, forward strand.
TTTCCCTTACAGTTAGTGAATGACAGATACCCGTACGTATGGAAAGTTAGAGCCAAGTTGCGATCATTACTGACAAAGTGGTCTTCATACAATTTCCCTTTCATCGTGTACCATTTTTCGTATTCACAATAACTTTCCCTATTAGTTTCCCATACAAGTATTGATTGATCTGAGAGTAAACAGCTACCATGTTCATAACGACAATGCGAAACATCACCTGCGGGTGACTCAAAGACTTCTACATTGTGTTTCTTAAAGACAGAAGTTACAATGACACTACATTGATCAGCTTCAAAAGTATGTTCCTTACAACAGTATTGGTAGGATGCATTGGCAGAATTTTGAGTAACAAATACACCATTAGAACCAATTAAAGAACCAGCAGAACAAGTTTTGTGTGTTATCATCCTTTCACATTCCTCTCTGCTTACAGGTATGCGTTCAGTTGTAGCAGTACGGGATTTTATATCTGTAAAGAAAGAAATTTGGGTAGCTATTTTGTCCTTAAACTTTGCACACTGGTAGGCTTTTGATTGCCACTCTACTATGTTCTTTTGATATACTTGTATGTTCATGTTTTGAGGGACTGTATGATTATTGCTCGTTGCATTGGATGTGCAGGGGTATTCATGAGTGATGTTGTAAAGGTGAGCGGCTTTTGGAGTAGAACCGCAAATCATCGGGTTATCCGGAAGGATGATCCGTGCAGATTCAGTACCAGAAAACAGAGCACAGACTGTAAGAAGGGTGAGCATGAAACTATTCTTAGGTGATAGTTTCGAACCAGTACCACGTGAGGATGGTTTCCTCAAAGGTGGATTTGAAACGACCTCAACAGCGTTGACTTTCAAATCGTCCATTTCTTGAGGTTGAGTAAGGAGAAACTCTGCATACTGTTGTGGTTCAAGTCCGTCAGCAGTAGCAGTGACAGCGTTTACATTTTTCTTAGGACACTCTCTCGACCAATGATTCCGTGAACCACATGTCCAGCAGCCATTGTTAGATTGATTGTTTTTAGTTCTAAGTCTATCCGCAGATTGCGGTTGTTGTGGACGACCATAAGAAGGTCTTTGCGAGTGACCACGATTAGATATATTTCTGAAAGATTGCGATTGACTCTGCGAGTTATAACTTTGGGTACGTGGTCGTGGTTGAAAGTTGTTTGAGAACTGTCGAGGTTTTTTATTATCCTGTGGTCTACGGTGATTACTACCATAACTAGACTGATATGGTGGTTGAGGCTGGTGATTACGTTGAGCTACTGGGTTACCTGCCTGTTTTTCCACCAAGAGCTTCAAATCCTTGATTTGATTACACAAGGGAGCGAGAAGAGGTTCGACTGAGTTAACTTCGTTTACAGACATTATTTTAGCTGGGGTTTTATTTTGTAATTCTGCAAGCTCGACAACTTCAGCTTCATGCAGCGCTTGAGAAAGGGTCATTTTACCTTTAAACATAAGTCCTTTCTTAATGGACTCTCGAAGTCCTTGAATAAAAATGTCTACAACGAAAGTGTCACGATATGCTTCTGGTACGTTGCCGTACGCTGTATCAGCAAGCGAGGAGAGTTCGGCATAATATTCACCGACCGTTCGGCGACCTTGTTGGATAGAATATAAACCACGCCCCTGAAGATTAGTATGGACAGTGAAAAGTTTGTTTAATTCAGCTCTAAGCTGTACGTAGTCAATCATGAGTGAAGGGTTGGCCCTAACAACCCGTTTATATTTAGCATAGGCCGCACCAGTAAATCTATCTGGCAGAGTAAGTGCCAGTTGCTCGCTCGAGAAGCGATATGGTCTAATTTTTATTTCCCACCTTTCAATAAAACTATCCCAACTTTCTCCTGGACCATTGGAAAAATTGTCCATATCATGGAAATTAGGGAGTACTATTGGTGCCAAAGGTGGCTGTACAGGGACTACTGAAGGTGGCTGTGTAGCGAGTACTGAAGGTGGCTGTGTAGCGAATACTGAAGGTGGTTGCGTAGCGAGTACTGAAGATGGCTGTGTAGCGAATACTGAAGGTGGTTGCGTAGCGAGTACTGAAGATGGCTGTGTAGCGAATACTGAAGGTGGTTGCGTAGCGAGTACTGAAGATGGCTGTGTAGCGAGTACTGAAGATGGTTGTGTAGCGAGTACTGGAGATGGTTGTGTAGCGAGTACTGAAGGCGGCTGTGTAGGAAGTGCACTGGTTGGCAACTGTGTACTGGCCGTAGGAGGAACAGAAGAAATACTTGCTCTACTGCGGGTTATAAACGGATTGCTCGATGTTGGCGAAAGGGATTGCATTCTTGGTGTTCTAAATGCAGATGCTGCGCTTAGATTTGGTGCATCCGACCCTAGTTCATGGTTCATCACCTCTAATTTTAAATCCTCGGGAAGAGTTTTCCAGAACTCGAGCATCTCCTTTTTCATTTCAGCTCTTGTATCCTGCTTATGTGTACTTGATTTATCTTGAACATTTAATCTACTTCGTGAGTTTAGTGGATTTATATCTGCCATGGGGTCAAAGTCATCATCAAACCCTTCTGCCATAATGCAAGAATTAAAATTATTATCTCACTAAAAGAATGTATTAATGTATGGCTATAACAATATAATGCTTTTAATACGTGTAATAGTGATTACTTCACTATAATAGTTCTAACAATATAATGCTTTTAATACGGTGTAATAGTTTTTATTTCACTATAATAGTTCTAACAATATAATGCTTTTAATACGGTGTAATAGTTTTTATTTCACTATAATAGTTCTCCCAAAATCTTTAAACAGTGAGCCCACGAACACCAGGCAACACTAACAAACCCTAATGAAAACAGCGCAACGCAAGAAGCGGCACTACAAACACAGCTGGAACGACGCCAGCAAAGGGGGAGCTCCGATACGCACAACACCAACGCGAGGTGATCAGCCACGCGATTGCAGGTGTGGGTAAGAAACTAGGGTTTACGGCAAGACTGCCACTAACGAGACCGATAATAATCAGTTCGAGAACATGCAAGCTGACAAGCAAGCAAACAACCAGTGAACCGGCACTGATTACAGGGAGGAAACACCGCGTGTAAGAAAGTGAAAGAACAAGGAACAATATTATAATAAGGAAAAAAAAATTCCAATAAACCCACTAAAGAACGGGGCAAAATTATGTTTAATATCTGATTAGAAAACACATACCTAGTAAAACAAGTCAAACAGCGGTTAGCTGTAAAAGAACTTCACGATAAGTTCGAGACAATGAAGATTAAAGCCAGTAAGGTCAGCGAAGATACGAAAGCCTTCGTGTAGTAGACCAAGAATGGCACAAAAAGAAAATTAGTGAATTATTCCTATTAGTAAATTATTTCTTTATTTATATTCGTTATCAAACAGCGGTTAGCTGTAAAAGAACTTCATGACAAATTCGAAACAATGAAAATTAAAGCCAGTACGGTCAGCGAAGATACGAATGCCTTCGTGTAGTAGACCAGGAATGGCACAAAAAGAAAATTAGTGGGTTATTTCTATTAGTAAATTATTCCTTTTATTTATATTATAACCTGTACCGCGTTGAAGGAACAGGCACCTCCACCAAAATGATATGAAAGAATTCGCTATAAATTAGTTATCCGTAACTGAAATTAATCGGTATTTAAAATTCTCTACATATCACAATATTCCACAGCTCGCTGAGCATGCGAGAGAAAGATAGCTGTTGGCTGTTATTATTATTATTATTACATGATATTATTAAGCAGAGCTTAATAATATTACGGTGTGAACCTTATAGCTATTACATTGTGGGATGCGCGATTCAATATAAAAATGGCTTTAATTATGAAAATATGTTATAACTGTAATCTACCTTTTTATCAGTGATCGCCCACTGCAGACTGGTCACTCCTTCTTGGATGTCCACAGCCTGCCGTGACCAGGCACGGATTTTGATAGTAAAGATGCAGGACGATCACCGTCTCGTGGAAGCGGCCTTCACCGGTCGAGAGTCCATCCCAAAAAGAAAGAAGGATAGTTCGAATCTCCCGGTTAGATGTTGTATCTGAAGACCAACGAGTGCAAGGACTGTGACAGGAGGAGGTTATCAGCACTGCCCCTATTAAGAGAAATAACTCACGCTATACCAATGTGACGTAGGCCAGCTACGCAATGTTATTGGTCGTACTAATCGTGCCAAATACACTATAGCGAATGCCAACGTGGATTACAAGATGGCGGATCCAAACCATAATGCAATTTCCTACGCAGTTCCGACTTAGATAATGCAAAGGTCGAATTTCCCAGCAATGAGGAGATAACTCCTTTTCGGTAAGCAGAAACTGACAAAACGAGATATAACATAATTACGTTTGTATGCGTTTTGTGTTATTATTATACTTAAACGACTTTACTGAAAAATAGTTAAATTTGTTGATAGGATTTCGTTACAAGGGTTTGGTGACGGCCGTTAACGGATAATTTTTCGAGAGTTGTGTGCTCATGTGCATTTATCATAAATCTCCCAAACCAATTGCTTTGCTCGTGTTTGGTCATGGGATGATATTAACAAAAATGCCTCTCAAAGTTCAAATTCAGTGGTCCAAGATGAATTAATTTGAATAAAAAAATGCCAATATGCTATTTGCTGAAATTTCTTTCACGATGCCTGAAGAGATACGATGATCGCTTTCTCCCTGTTCAGCATTCTTCGTATTTCGTTAATGCCTCACATTGTGTGAGTGACACTAATGTTAGAGAAAAGTAAGCAGATGTGAAAAACTATTGCACATTTTAGCACTTAATATATTATTTACTACAAAATTTATTATACATATATAGCTATATAATTACATATATTACTTTAATTCGTTAACCATGGGTCCTAAGATTGATAATGAAGTTAAAGAAACAAGTAAAAATCATAGCCACAGTCCCAAGCAAGTCATAACTACCATATACAAAGAAGTTACTGCAATTGACTATAGTTATTAAAATTAACACACTATTTTGTTACTAATTTTTAAAATGTACCATATTTATATAGTTTTGATGGTTTCCCAAGGAGCTGTTTGCTTTGGATAACTACTATGAGTTTCTATACACCTTTACAAAAATCTATACAAAATTTTGCCTTACGATACCAAAACTGGAATGATTTAATACTGTATAGTGGAGGTGCTCTGTAATATGCATGTATATATATATATATATATATATATATATATATATATATATATATATATATATATATATATATATATATATATATATATATATATATATATATATATATATATATATATACATATATATATATATATATATATAGAGTATATATATATATACTCTATATATATAGAGTATATATATATATACTCTATATATATACTCTATATATATAGAGTATATATATATATACTCTATATATATAGAGTATATATATAGAGTATATATATATATACTCTATATATATAGAGTATATATATAGAGTATATATATATATACTCTATATATATAGAGTATATATATAGAGTATATATATATATATATATACTCTATATATATAGAGTATATATATAGAGTATATATATATATATACTCTATATATATAGAGTATATATATAGAGTATATATATAGAGTATATATATATACTCTATATATATATAGAGTATATATATAGAGTATATATATATATACTCTATATATATAGAGTATAAACTGTTAATTATAGAGTATATATAGAGTATATATAGAGTATATATAGAGTATATATATACTCTACCAAAGATATTTGCTAGAGACAACTCCTCCAGTCGAGTTACCCTAAATTTCTTTGGAGGAGGATTATCCTTCAAAGATGTTAAGCAAATGCTGTTTATATTTTCTTTTTTACCTGATTTTTGATGTAACTGATTTGTTGTATTTTTTCTGTTTCGCTATCAATTTCTGCAATTTTCGGTAATGCATTTTAACAGAGAATGTTTTCGATGTTTTATGAGCAAAAAATACAAAATGTTTACTTTTTGTTTTCTGTTTTCATTATCTTAAATAGAAAATCTTTTGTTAATAGTAAACACGATTTATATCTACTTCTTTTTACTTATATTACGTAGTATACATTAAAGTTTACGGTGTAAAATGTTAAAAAATACTTTACCGAAGTTGTTATCTTGGCTTGGAACGGATTACAATTTACATATATTAATTTTAATTGGAATCATTGCTTTGGATCTCGAACAACTCGGTTTTCGAACATCTTTCTGGAACGGATTATGTTCAGGAACCGAGGTTCTATTGTAACTAAATATCTGTGTTTGGAATTTCTCATGACCACAAGTACTCACTACATCAGCTCCATTAACCTTTGGTCAACATTGTCTGTCAATGTTATCCAATAATTGAAATGATTTGAAAGGCGAGCCTGGACGAAAGAAAAGTGTCTATATTGATTTAAGACAACAACCATGATCAGTACTGTCCATTAAATTCTGTCTTTCATGATCAGTACTATTCATTAAATTCTGTCTGTTGAAAACACGCTGCAATAATAAAGAGTGAACAGATACTGCTTATCTGTTTCTAGACTATCACCTCAGCTGTGACAGACAGCATTTGTGGTAAATTCTAGTCTTTCTCTTTAACTATCAAATCATCTACGTAGTATGTGTTATTAAATATTTTGTTTTTAAGCACCATCTTTGATCGGAACCACTTACAACTTGATACGGGACACTCTGATAAATTACAATTCACGTCTTAGATAAAATTGTTGATCGCACAATAGGTAACAACTAAAATAACTTTGTAGTGTCCAATACTTTTATTTTGTATACTTTTATATACAGTTATTAGAGTTCTTATCAGATAGATTTGCTAGTGCCTATTAACCTGTCCCTGAAGTAGATCAATAATCAACCTAATTGTAAAGTGAGCAGGAATTAAACAAGAAATCTACATTGATGCTTTTAAAAAACGAATGAAAAGAATAATTTATGAACTTTGTTACATCAAGACTTGATAAATTGACTCATGTAATTTTTTCAAAGTCATGTGTACCAATAAAATGCAAGCCACAGCACATGTTTATAGGGAGCTTTGGGAACTGTTTTTTTCAAAGGAAGCTATTGAAGCATTTTAAAAACAGAGAGTCACATGATTCGTAAAGCGAGCATGGATGAGAAAAAAAGTTGATATTGATCTATGAAAACGGCTATAGTCATTCCGTAAATCGTGTTGGTTAGACAAACACTGCAACAATGAAGAGTTGGCAGGTACTGTTCTTGTGCCTATGGGCTCTCACCTCAGCCGTGACAGACAGCATTCTTGGTAGGTGCAGAACTCTCTTTTTCGCTTTTGGCATGAGATAATGCATTTGCTCTACTAGTATCACTTGCATTGCAGATCAAAATTGATTTTATGAAGTACCAGAGTAGATATATGTCAGCTTTCTATCTGTCACACTTCTGCTAACCTAAAATGCAAAATCTGCTGAATTTTTTGGCTTGTTTAGATATAATATAAAAAAGTTTGTATATTTTACTTACATAAAAACTTTTCTTTAACCTGTTGTTTGTAAACATCAGATTTGTTTGCAGTATTACTTGTTTTAGAATACTGCATAATGAGTTACTCCATACTTTTATATTCTTTAACCCAATACCAATGATACTAGAATGGTAACATAACGGGTGACATATATCTGTTGACATTAAAGGGAACATAGAATCTTATTGTTCCCTAATCTATTAATTAAGATATACTGCTGTTCCATGAAACATCTAGCTAGCAGAAATAATTTGACAAATCTTATATTGCTGCTAACTGTCCCAATAGTTATGAATGATTGTTGTGTTCAGACAGTAAAGATTAGGCGGTTTTTTAAATTTGAACCAGTATGTAATTAGGTCAACCTAGGTTTTGCCAAAATTCGGAGCAGTTGTGACATGTGGTGTTGTTAGTGCAGATGTCAACAGTAAAACAGTAACAATTCATTGCAGCTCTATAAACGTTTTTGCTAGATTACCACACAAAATATGCTAGTGCTAACTGTTTGGTTTCTTTTTTAGTACAACTACAAATGATCTATTATTTATTGCTAGTGTTAAATCTATTGTTTGTTGTTAGTGTTATTTTCACCTGTTTGTTTTATGTGATTATATCTGGCGTAGTATTTATTATTAAGCAAGCTAACAACTATTAAAATAAATACTGTAGCTATTTAACTTTATGGATTCTAAAATTAGTTTTGTAACTTTAGCTTTTGTTAACCACAGCTTGTTTGGTTGCAGCTCAACTTTGTATATACGATTAGGAGAGCAGCTAAATGATTCAAAAGGTTTCTTGAGAGATATTTCCAACTCAAGATATTATTGCATTTTGCTGAAAAAGAACAGTGTCTGATTGTTATAAATAAATGAAGTGCCCACTCTGAACTATCAATGCATGTTTTAATCAGGCAGAAACACTCTGTTTTGATTCTAAATTTGTTTATCAAATACATAGTTTGCTCAAAATAAAAATCAATCTATTGACAGCATCATGAGAGTATCTCCCGGGAATAAACCTGGCAGGTTCCTTAGCAACCGCTACTGAAGAAACTGTGTTATTCATTCTATCTACAAGCAAATATCATATTTAGTTGATTGCATGACGTCAATGAGATTAAGCTACTAATTCAATAACAATCGTTTTAGCAAATTATCCAGCAGTTTCGGCTCAATCTATTTTACTATAGGTAAAATATTTTTATATTAAATCTGTTATGACAACCATGCGCAGTTTGAATGATTAATTTATTTTTTTGTCAAAGATTTTTCAACAAGGAAATAAAAATTTTGGTACTATTTATGCCATCCGAGTAGAGCATTCAATAGTTTGGCCCATACATGCAAGCTATGCAATATGTTTTTTGTTTGAAGAAAATCTAATGATGACCTAACAGTGAAAACTATGTGTAGCTTTCTTTTGTTCAATAATAATTATTGCTTATCTTTTCTTTACCTCTTTCATCTTCCAAAGTAAATAGAAAATCATCTGTTAATTCTTCCTCATATTGGTCCAACAACTCCTTGATTTCTTTTATTTTTTATAATTGTGAAATATTGTTGACTAGAGCAATTTTCAGCAGTTTCACCTTATCTATTTTATATAAGGTAAAATAATTTTTATTTAATATGTTTTGACAATCTGCTATGCACTATTTATAAGGTTAATTTCTTTTTGCTCATAGATTTTTCTACATGAGATGGAAGAAAATTGTACCCTTTATTTAATCCAAAGAAAAAATTCAATAGTTTGGTATACCTGCAAGTTGTGCTAGAAATTATTTGTTCAAGGAAACTTATCAACAGCCTCAACTGTAAACTTTCTGTGTAGCTCTTTTTCTCTTCAACAGCATCACTTTTCTATTTTGCTGCCTTTTTCATGTTTCAAAGTAAATAAACCTTCCGATCTAAATTCTTCCACTTTTGCTTCAATCACAACTGGAGTTTTTATTTCCCATAAATGAAAAATTTCACTGACCAAAACATGTTTCCTTTATTAAAGAATGTTTTAAACCATGTATCTGCCGCCATTTAATACAAAAAAATTATTAACACAACTTTTGAGCCATTGCTATAATTTCTGCTCATACATTTATTGCCATTGAGTTTGATACTGTGGCAATGTCCTTGGTGGCTCAAAAGGATAATAGTTTTTACAGTATTTTTGCAAATATAAATCTTGGTACTATTTTGTTATCTTTGCGAGTGCAGCAAAATGTTTCAGTAGGCTTTTCAAGAGATATTTTTAACCTTAGATATTATTGAATTTTGTTGGAGAAAACAGTATCTAACTGTTACGAATAAATAAGTGACTGCTTTGGACTATCAATGCGTGTTTTATTTGCATGAACACACCCTGTTTTTATTCCCAATTGGTTTGTCAAAAAGTTTGCTCAAAATAAAGATCAATCTATTCACAATACCATGAAAGGCTCTGCTGGCTGTTGCTATTTCAACCAATATTTATGAACGCGTGTCACTCATTCTGTTGGAAGGCACATGCCATGTTTAATTAAAAGCTTGACGTCAATAAAATCAAGCTACTTACTTTTAACAAAAGTAAGTAGCTTGACATGCTAACAAACGTTTTAGCATGTCACTCAGCAGTTTCAACCGTATATTTTTTTACATTAGGTAAAAAATTTTTGGATTAAACCTATTTTGATAGCATACTATGCACTATCTGAATTGCTCATTTTTTGCCTCATAAATTTTTCTACAATGAAATGATAAATTTAGTGCCAGTTATTCAATCCAAGCAAAGCCTTATATAGTTTGGTCCATACCGCCAAATTGTGCTAGTACTTGTTTGCTTAAGGAAAACCCACCGACAGCCTCAACGGGAAACTTTCTATGTAGCTCTTTTTTTTCAACGGCACTACTTTTTTTGCTACTTACTCCTCTTAGAAAGTAAATAAATCTTCAAATGTTAATTCTATCACATTGTGGTCCAACCACTTCTTTGGTATCTTTTATTTTCCATAATTAAAAACGATCATTGACTAACAAAGCTTTCCTTTTGTCAACATCGTTTTAAACAATGGCTCTGATGCCATTAAATACGGAAAAAAATTATTAACATAGCTTTAAGCCAGTTCAATATATTTTGTTTATAGATTAATTTAGCATTGAGTCCGGTATATTGATGCTGATGTGTCCTTAAGTCTCAAATGTGATAAGCTGTAAGTTTATGACAACCTGTCATCTTAAACATGGCCCTGACTGATCATGACTACTGATTATAACCAAGCTTTAACTTTGTAACTTCACAAAGGAAAGAGGATAAAAACAACCTGATTGATGCAAAATCACAACATAACATCATATCACAAGTTACTAAGAAACAGCAACTGTTTTTTGTAGATTGAGGGTTTGCACTTTTTTATTAGTCTCACGGATTTGCACGCAAAAGTTATTGAAGTGAAAAAAATTGAATTTAATGCAATTGAAACTGCTGCCTTAGCTTTACGTTTATTAGCTGCCTACCTTAAGTAACATATAATACTGTGGATATATTTTACCTGATTTGCTAACTGGAAATTAAGCGCTCTGTCTTTTAGGCCTAAAAAACATAAATTGGTCAAGAAAATATTAGAATTGCTTTGCATGAAACATGGTGGTTGTTTATTAATTCTGTTTGATACCCAGTGACTAATTTTAGATAACAAAATTGACAGTTCCCTAAAAGTTTCAAGCTAAAATAGTGATATGCTAGACACTTCAGTATTAAAAAGTTACTGAAAACATTAGTCAGCATAGTTCCAAAATACCAATTTCAACACAGTAATCCATTTTGAAAAACTGAAAAATAATACCATACTTACCAGACTTCTGTTTCAAATATAATTAATTAAAACTAGTGGCATGGCTGCTGCCTTCCACTCTATTAATAGCTTAACTACAAATCAGCCAGTTTCTGAGCATTAAAGTTATTTTTGGCTTTTGATACAGAGCAAATCAAAACATAAGAAAAACATTTTAGCAACTTCTCAGGACAATTTCATGATCAAAGATTGAAAAGCGTACTTGGCAATCAGATTAACCAGTTCTGGATAAAACAAACAAGGTTAAAGGATGATAAATGTCTATTAGCCTGTCTAATGTGCTCTCTTAATTGTTAAGCAAATTCACACCAATTCAAAATCACTACTGCATATATTTCCATCAATGTTTAACAAAGTTTTAAAAGTTAGCTATGAATTGCAACCACAATATCAAATACATCTGGACGCTAATATGTCATAAAAGTGTAGTGCAATGTTATAGAAGGTTTTTCTACAAGTATTTTCAACTTGAGGTATTATGGCATTTTACTAGCAACAAAGCAATATCAGATTGCTATAAATAAATAGCATGACCGCTCTGAACCATCAAATGTTTTATCCAAGGCAAGACAGTGTTTTGATTCCCAGTTGGTGTGTCAAATAGTTTGCTAAAATAACAACTAACCTATTCAATTCATTCTGGAAAGGAATGCTGGGAAGAAACCTGGAAAATTCCTTAGTAACAAATATTCATTAAATTGTTTCATTCATTCTGTTGGCAGGCACATTTCATGTTTAATTAAAAACATGCCGTCAATAAAATCAAGCTCAATAACAAACATTTGAAGATGTCATGCAACAGTTTCATCCACATCCACTTCACATTAAGCAAAATATTTTTGCATGACATTTTTTATGACAAACTGCTAATCATTGTCTGGCAGTATGAAGGTAAAACCTACTGACAGCTTTAATAATGAGGGTTGTTTTTGCAGCTTTTTCTTTTCTTCAACAGCATATCTCTAGCAATTTCTGTAGCTCTTCCGTCTTACAAAATAATTAGATCTTAAAATGTTAATTCTTCAACATCTTTGCTCAAAAATATAACAATGAGATACTTAATAAACCAATGATATGGCCTTTGTTCATATGTGCTAAGTCAGTCATTATTTTTCATAAAGATGCTGGTGTTGGTGAGGGTAGACAGAGATATGAAATATGTGGCTAACATAGACATGTGTAACATACACAGACTGTTTATTTCCGATGAAGGCCTTGAAATGCAGGTCGAAAGGAATGTCTTTAGGTGGTCTGATTGGTATCTTGACTTTTCTCTCTCGATCATTGTCTTTGGGATGACTACAGCAGCTATAATACTTATATAACTTTTGCTATACATGTATGTAGATACACTGTATATGTATACATATATTACATATATGTATACATATATGTAATATATGTATACATATATTACATATATGTATACATATATGTAATATATGTAAAAATACACTGTGATCTAAAAACTTCATAATCCAACAACTGGACATAGTTGACGAAGACAAACCACTGATAAACTGTAGAGTCTTATTAGAAAGTTGAAAAAAGTACACCAAACAAATTTTTAGTGACAAACTTTTAACCAGAACAATTATCATCCTACACACTGACTACATGTACCCTAAAACAGTAAAAACTGGTCAATTTCAGAGTTGTCTTCTCAAAAGCAATGAAAAAATATTTAAAACAACAATTTCATAACTTCTTGATTTTTTTGGTTCATATAATTGTAAAAGCTCGTTAAATAAAACTTTTATTTTTCCTAATCATTGCCAATGTCTCTGCCGCGATTAAATTCAAAACATATTACATAGCTCTTAATGATTTCTCTCAAATTTTGTTCATACGTTTATTTATCATTCAGCCCCATGCCGTAGCAACGTTTTAAATGACCTGCTGACAAAAAAGGCAAAGATAAATCTGTGTGCCCCTTTGTAGCAGCTATAGCTTTGCCAAAAAAGTTGGTTTCATAATTAGCTTTGAATGAAACCATGAAACCTTAATCCCAATACTATGAAAATCTTCCCCTTAAACGTGCGCTTGTCAAGCTCAGCGAACTAACTAACTAACACTGATACATCCTGCAAAGGTTTGTGGGAGCTGTCATGGCTGACAGTGTGTCCAATTAGCGCACTCAATGCTGCATGACTGTACTGTACTGCCAGGTATAACATATCTACTCGCTACTCTACTAAATACATGTATGTATTAAAATATAAAATGTGGCCCCAGCTGTTATAAAGTTGCTCAAACGTTGTGAGTTGTAATTTGACAGCAGACTCCAATCTTGAACATTGCTTTGACTACAGCCTACTCAAAACCTGTGATATTAAAGCTTCAACTCAGGAACTTGAGAAAGGATAAGCGGTGAAAAGAACATGGCTGATGCAAAATAGCAAAATAAATTGCGCCACAAGTTTAAAAAAAGCCTCAACTATTTTTTTAAATTTAACGTTTTCCTCTTTTTATAAGTCTCACAGATTTTACAAACAAAAGTTACAAAGTAAATTAAAATGATAATAGTGTGTTTGAAACTGCTGATTTAGCTTCATGTACATCACCCTAAAATAACAGCCTAAATACAATAGTATATTTTAAGATTCTAAAAGAACTTACCAACATTCAGAGTACTGTTAAAAATTGCTATAGAACGCAGCCTCAACACAGTAGCCCATTTTGGGAATCTACACAAAGCATAAAATTTGCGATCAAGATCACGCTGAACAAAACAAAATAGATAAACTCACTAAGAACATCAGCTAATAATCACATATACCAACAAAGATTTGGTGCATAAAGTAGGGCAAAAGAATGAAAAGGATGCTTATGCTTGCATGTTTACCTTCTCTAGTAAATAGTGACTCAGCACAGTCCTCGGTGTAATAGGTCAATGTAATTCAACTCATTTCTATGTTCTGACAGTAAAGTGTTCTCTTGTTTTCAAGACCTATCAGACGGCTGCCGGAAAAGTGGATTTAAAGAAAACGTCTACATCTCCCCATCAAATCCTTCAATAACTAAAACACGATTTGCGAGAACAGACATAGAGTGTCTACTCGGTTGTGAAGACTTGAGTAGCTGTCTCTCTGTCTTCAGAAATACTGAAGGTACGTAGAATACGTTGAGGTAGTCAACAAGATGCTGCAGTAAAAACTCAAGTCGTATTATTATTAACTATTATTATTATTATTGTTAACTTAATATAATTAGTCAATCAAGTTCTAAAGATCTGAGAATAAATTTGAAAGATCTTTGTTATTTGTAGGTGGTTAGCAATAATTTTAATTTGTTGAATCAATTTAAACAAGCAAAACCTTTCTTTTAACTTTGAGATTAATCTACAGTGTCAGTGTGGAAAATTTTGCTTAGATTTCAAACTGATTTCGAAGATTTTGGTACATGCTCCTCGTGTCTGTTTTGATAAAAACCATTTTATTTGTTTTTTATGCAATGAACAAATAAATCGTGGCGTGTGGCCGTACCTGTAAGGTACAGTACGACCACACATCACGAATTGGTTTTCTTGAAATTGTTCAACTGTTGAAAAAATATTTTTATCGAAATCTAGTGATTTATTTTTGAATGATGATTCTTAGACTTAATAAATGTTTTACAATGCCTTGTTAAATTGATTGTAAACTAGAACCGTTTTATGCCACAGCTAACAAGAAAAGCCTTCATTGCATATGAATTTATGGGGTTATTACCGCGGAAAAAGTTGTACGTAGCTTTGTGAATATGTCTGACAGTTCCTTCAGAGCTTATCTAATAGTAGTGTATTTTTGACAGGTACCTGCTATGAGCTGTCCTCAACTGATGTTGATCGGGTTGAGAGAGGTATTGGTATTCCGACTGGCAGTCATTTCAAACTTATGCAGACTGGAGATGTAAGAATTATTAAGTACAAAATTGAAAACAATCAAAAAATGCTTATCTATAAAAATCTTAGGCAGAGTTGGTAAATTTACAAAATCCTTGTCTAGTCAGACCTCCTATTTACAATTTTTGCATTGACTTATTTGCATGATTTAAGAAATAATGTAAATTTTTGATGAACATCAAAATACTGAAAAGTTCAAAATAATATGCATCAAATTATGGCCAGTTTCATTTGAAACTTTTTTAAAGCATTGAAAAATAATCTAGCATATACATGATAACTCTAAGACTGTTTTATCTGGTTTTGATTAGTACTTGTGTTCTAACATAGGTTCAAATTAATTTTTTTTACAGCTTTGAGTTTTGGAAACTGAAAAATATTTTTGCCTCCAACTGAGTATTTCAACTTGCTAAGAACGTTCTATTGTAGTATAACACAGACTGATTTCAGTGTTACAACTGAACAATTAGGCCTTTATTGACTTTTCTAGATTGAAAGCTGCGGTAGAAAGATGTACAATTGCTCACAAGATGAGGTTTGCTTTCAAGGCTGTCAAAATATGATGCTGAATGATTCTGTCTGTGTCGGTATGATCTTCACTTATAAATAATAACTTAGATGTCTAAAAGGTTACTGATGCTTAATCTTTAGTTTTTATTATACAATAAAAGTTTAATTAATATATTTTTAAGAATTTTATCACTGCAGTTCTTAGAATGTTTGCTGAGTGATCCTACGTAATTCTTGCATAGAGGCAATCTGCATGTGAATGTTCTTGCTGAGATCAGACACCTATAAGTTAAACAACAAATAAATATACAGTGAAGGAAATCATACCTAACCTGAGTGTGCCGATTCTCTCTAAGCACTGTATAGTAAAAGCTTTGAGACACCCATTTTTGTTACCCCTGGTAGTTCACCCAACGTGGTAGTGAATAAAATAGTAACTTATAATACTGTAATAAATTTTTAATGATTTTAAGCTGATGCAAGAAAGAACTGTGAGCTTGGCCAAGAGTATAGCAATGCTCGGTACTACTGGGGTGATAAAACAGAAGATTTCAGGGACTCTGGTACAGTGATGGTAAGTAAGTTTTGTGAAACATCACCAGAACCTGCTTTAAAACAGGAATGGTACCAAGAAGAACACAAATATATATTTTAAAGGGTTACTGAAAAAGAACCAACAAAATTAATACAAACAGACATTATCAAAAAATGGGTTCTTATCTGATCACAGATCACTAGTTTACTATGTACATGCAATTGTCATGACGATGACAAGGAGCATCGAAGAGAACAAACGCAAATTATATGAGTCATCATTTTGCGGTTTTGTTGTTTAAAATGTGTATTTATTCGATGAGTGTACAATTGCATGGAATGTATCAGTGGTACAAGTATTGCAAAGAAAAAATAACATAACATAATTGGGCAAATGTTTCAACCTGCGGCATCTCATTACAATCTTTATAAATATGGTTTGACCATGAAAAAATTTACTTCCTGCGGAGTAATGTTTCAGTTTGAAAGCATTTTTTCACAAATATCTTTTTGTACAGTTTTAAAGTGTTAGCTGACTTCTGTTTGATACCAGCATCCAATTCTGGATTAGAGAGTTAAATATTTGTCAAAATTGAGTTTTAATACTAAATATTAGATGTTCATTAGAAAAAATCGCAACATAAGGATCTTATACATTTCCTGAGTATGTTTGTTTGTGCCATAATTTGCCTATAAGTAAAGATAGAGCAGAAATTTTCTATTAATTACCTTCATATTCCTAATATTGCCCTCTTTGAAAAACAGCATAATAAAGCTATTAACTCTGTAACAACTCTTCAAGATGCAGGAAATACAAAATTATAAATAAAACAGTTGTTTCGGCTACTTTGCATATTTCATTGTTTTCTACCACAGTTTTGATGGAATGAAGGTGCAGTTTGACGAAGGTGAAGTTGTCATCCTTCTCATATCTTACTTTTAGTTTTTTTGAGACACACATTAGAGTCTTTGGAAGTTGAGCTGCTTAATGAATTGAAGCATCATTTGAAAGACTTTAATATCTGGTTCAAATTAGTCCTAGAAAGCTTTCTTGCTATTAGATTGCTCCTAGCTAGCTGTCATCTAAGTGTAATGTAAAACTAATATAACTAGCTATGTTCCATCTGAACATTTGTTTTTATACCTTAGTTTTGTAAAGCATAACAGAGAAAGATAATTACACCTTAGTTAAGATTATTTCACAATTAGATTAAACATTAATATGCAGTTTTAACGTAAAACTAATAATTTAAAAAAACACAGTGATTAAACGGTAATTCTATGTTAAACTGATTATAGCAACAATAAAATTTAAACCATTAAAAAGGGTCATTTTTTGTGAATTACAGCAAACAAACTTTGAACACACATGTACGCAAGTAATATTATTCATCTTTACTAGTATATTGAAGATTTTCACCGTAACAAACTATTTACCTTTTAATACCATCTAATAAACCACTTTCACTTGTTAACCTTTGGGTTCTGGCAAGACCAACGCTATCATCTCTCTTATAAAAAACACATAAACAAAAAGAAAACTGAAGTTGCACTCTTTTATAAAGTTTCAATCAGTTAAACATCATAGTATAAAAGAGGAGACAATTTACAACAAGTGTCACTACTTTGCTAAGTGTTATTAAGACCATTTTTTCATGTAAAAGTAAGAGAAATATATTCTTTCTATAATCTCTTATTGCCAGACCGAAGCTCTTAAAACAGATCTAGAAACAGAAAGTTTAAGACCGGTACAAGTTGCTTCCTCTATAAATATAAGCAGAGAAGTCTAAACTGAATTACAAGACAATACATAACTATTAAGCCGAGCTTAGTTGGCAAAAAGGTTATTAAGCTTTGTGAACTTTTTAGGCAGTCACCTACCCCAAACAGAGAGCTTCTAGTGGACTAAGAGTGATACTACACTTGAATGTAAAAGGTCACCGTGATGCTCCTGGTGGCTGTCATCACTGGTTCTTAACCTTTGATGGTTCAAGGTGTTCAAATCCTTACAATATTGAGCTGTTAGCCTACAGTGAAAGAACAGGAGATTACCGCAGGGCTATGGACAGTAAGTCTGATGAACCCAAATTGGACAATCTGCATTTTCTTGTTTTATGAAGCATAAACAAACTGTTATGATACAAATTATACAATGAGGTCCCTGAATATATAAAAGCATGGTGAGGTTTGATTTTCAGATGGCACTAACATCTCTGTTGTCATTAAAAAAAAGACTAGACTAGTTTGGTCAACTAATGAATATGTAGTATGTAATATTTAAAACAAACTAAAAGTATCACAACGGTTTCACAAATCATTGATCTCTATACGAGTATAAAATGTCACTAAAGTAAAACTTTTACAGTTGATGGAACCTGTTACGGATTAGACAAAGGAAATCGAGTCATCAACCTGGTTATTGATGCATGTGATGACTATGAGTTAACTGATGCTTCTACTGGATGGAAATCTCCACGCAGCATGCTTATCATGGAAGTTGTACCTCAAGAAAATACTGGTATGGTACTTGCTTCTACACCATAGTTTGTGGTGCAATGGTGCAAGAAGTAAATGTAAATATCTCTCAGTGGTACAGCAGTTGGCTGAATGTTAAATGTCAAACAATGTTATGTAATCTATTCATGAAAAATATATGTTATTTATCAGTTTTGGTACCAAAAAAATAAATTAATGACACTAATAAAACTGATGACACTAAACACATACTTACAACAATATCCATTGTCTAAACTACGAGTGAGTTTCTACTTCTACTTTCGATTACTTTTAGCTGAGCAATAAGATATTAGCAAAAACATTTTTTGAAGTTTATGC
Organism: Watersipora subatra; assembly: GCF_963576615.1. NCBI lineage: Eukaryota > Metazoa > Bryozoa > Gymnolaemata > Cheilostomatida > Watersiporidae > Watersipora > Watersipora subatra. The sequence goes on from NC_088712.1 coordinate 41,166,545, forward strand.
ATTTTAATGCAAAAGCAAACTATTTGTATTCACCTCCATATGGCAAATTTTGCATAATTTTACACCAATTTTATGTTTAGTAACCGTAAAGGGATCTCCAAAAAACTGTCCTCACTCCGCTGTCTTCAACTACCAGTACCATTCGTGGAATAAAGCAATAGATGTGACCTTTGACACCAGCATGACCTCAGAACTTGTCAAGGAAAGTATTAACTTCAACCACAGATTTGGTTCTTACTCTATTGACTACAAGTTCATTTTAAACAAAAATAGAAATGCTTAAAAAGCCAAAAAAGATTAATAGAAATAGCAACAATCAGGCATTCAATAGTTTGAAATATAGCATTTGAGACACTTTTCGGGAGTACGTATAAAATATCTCTAGGAAGGAGGTATTCAAACGAACAACTGAGTACTGAGATCCACCATATCTCAGTACTTCAGACAAAAATGAAGAGTACTGGATAGAGTGGGAATTTGATGGGATACCCATTATTTTTGCTCGAAATGCTTTTTTGATTTAACAAAGTAACAATTTTTTGACATATCAAGCCTAATAATTTTCAGTTAAACTAACTTGCCTAATTGGCAATGAATTAGGACTACAAGCATTTAGTTTTGTTCCTGATCAATTAGTGGTTTATATGTAAGCAAGTGACAAGTTACCGCAATGTTAGTATATGAAAAACTAATTACATTTTGCCTCAAAAAGCTACCATAAAGTCGCAAAAACATCAAGCTCTTCATAATTATATCTCACCACGAGACCTATTGTTTAAAAACTTTGATATCATTGCTTTTAATCTGTAGGCAGTTACATACACCAAGTTGGCTGATGATACAAGCCTTAGGATAAAATACAATGCACTTCTTGGTGTAAAGGTCACAAACAATGGATACAGTTACTGCGGCCGATGGTAATTACAAATATTTAACAACGTTCAGTTGTGTATAAAAGTGGATTTTTTACCAACCATATCGGAAAAAATTATTTGTACGATGTAGCATGTATTTGAAAAATGTTGGCTCTGATGAAAATACTAATTGAATTGACTAATTTTCTGCTAGCTAAAATAGTTAATATTATTATGGCAATGCTTATTATAGATTATGTTTAGGTATAAAATGCGGTATGTACAATTGATTTATATAGAAATAGTTAGGGGGCGTTAATAACATGGTGATTCCTGTAATGAATGGAATACACCATCCTACAATTGTGATGCTATAGTGAGGCTGTATCACATTATCTCGCAACACAATATTCCTTTGAATTGAATTACTATGGTGAATGCAATCTCAGGACCCTTAATGACATGTAAGTTTTTTAGGAAAACTATAAGCGTCTGAAGCAGTTATAGCTAGCAAAAAGTGTGAAACTAAAAAAATGTGATACCACAGCAAGCAGCCTCTGACATGTTCCATTTCGTTGCAGTAATGTAAACAGAGTGATTCAATTGAAAATCTTGTGCTTGTGAGTGCAATGCTTTATTTTAGAAACCTAACTAACATTACTTTTTAATATGGAAATGTATAGAAAAACACTGGATATCTTATAAATGATTTTTTGTTATTGCGATAAAAGGGCTTTTCTCCAAGGTCAAATAGTCACTTGGTGTGAGTGTTCTTTGCCTTGAAGAAAAGTGATTTTTTTGCCAATAGTATTTCTAGTTTTGCGTAGAAACACTCGGCATAATTTGGTTGTTTTGGTTAAAATAGGCAGCTTCTTAAACTTTAATAGCTTATGCTTGTGAGATAGGAAAGTCCTTTTTTAAACATGAAACTGCTAAATAATGGGAGCTTTCATGAGATGATTCTTCATTGTTGCGATAAAAGCACTTTTTACCAAGGTTGAATATGTCTTTGCTGTGAGTGCCCTTTGCTTTAGAATAAAGTGATTATTTTTGCCAGTATTTTAAGCCGCTGAGTTAGACACTCCCGGCCTATATTTGATTAGTTGGTTCAAGTATGCAGACTTCTTAAAGCTTATTCTGCTTGCTACGTAGCTAGCCTATAAGTTTCATATTGTTTAGCGTTAACAAATCCTTTTTTCTGACATTAATTAGTTTGTGGTTTATCTATTGCTTAAAACGAAGAAAATTTTTTATGCAGGAAGTTGATAGCCATCTTTCACTCTGACTGTAACCAAATGCAGATTATAGTCTTGTTCGATTAAATCTTGGATGTAGATTTTCCTAACAAAATTTTGTAAATTCTACATTTACTTTTTGAAAACCTAAACTCTAATTTATTGAAATACAAACCGATTGTGATATATCTATAAAATTTGATATGCAGTGTTATTCATGATCATTAGTTGTTATAGAAGTGCAGCACTAAATTAAAAAAAGTAATGCGATCGCTGCTAATGTGTTATTCATGGGCAATGAAGGTAAAAGCCAAAGGTTCTTGCTGAACTACGGAATGTTTCTTTTATATTCTTCATAAAGGTATATAGCCATAAATGGGACTGAGTGTACACCCAAAGCTGATGTTATAATCAGTCATGATGATTCTAATGCATACGACTACTGGTCACACCATGTTAGAGTTTACACACGTGAGTATAGTACAAAGAATAACTGTATTGTTGTTGATAGGACTCTATAGACATTATAAAGTTTGCTATAAAAATCAACAGGTGAACGAGAACTCATCAGTTAATGCAAAGTTAGACTATAACTCAGCTTTCCATCTTTTCTGTAATAATGCAAGTGTTATACCAACATTTATTTGACGACTACACCAATTTCAATGTTTTGTGTTCTATCGATGTCATCCCCAACATTGATCAAAAATTTTAAAATTTTATTAGTGCATCACAGCTGCCGAGATGTTATGATAAATTCAAAATAAACGGTAACTAGAAATGCTTAGTGAACCAATTACTCACTGAATTCCTTGTTTGTGCAGCTTCATGTGTTACCTTGTAATGAACTTTATCAGCACAGATTTGTTTTTATAGCACTTTTATTCACACTTCTTTTTATTTAGGTGAAAAAAGTGTGTATGAATTTTATATAAATTACATTTATATACATGTAGAATATAAAAGTAATTAACATTCATTGAATCAATGTTAAGCCAATTCAGCACGTTTCACAAGCAGCAGGTTATCTGAAGTGTTCAGTTACACCATGTGGTCATCTGATCCTTGTTTTAGTTGAAGGGATTTGTGACAACGAGCTAGAAGCAGGTGTACACAGCATTGAGATTTACATGGGAAAGTGTTACTGGAACCTAACTGAACCAACTAACTTCATAGTCAACTCTCATAATTCCCCTTCAAGACTTCACATCGAGGAAGTAAGAAAGGAGAAGAAAGTGGATGGAGGTAAACAGTGTGAATCTTTTGGAACATTTTAATATCTAGCTGTTAGTGATTTAATGTAGCTCCAAGTATGAATAGTATTATTAGTTATAGTACAAATAAATAGTTACATGGAGGTAACCCATTTAAATCTACTAAGTATTTTTTCTTGCCCAATTGATTCAAAATAAAACATTTTACCATACAAACGCGTTTTATAGTACATTGCGCACTGGCTATAGCAACATAATAGAAGTAGTCTTCATATTTAGAAAAGTTATAATATTTTGAGTAAACTATAATCTTGTGCGCAACTTTTTTTTATCCAATACAACATGATTTTGCTATAAAATAGGTCTTGCCATAGCAATGTAGTTACTTACTAATCTTTCACGATGAATGATTTTGAATTAACTTTTCATTAAAAAAATGTTTTTTTTGGTTCAGTATACAGCCATGAACATTCCGTCTATAGAAGTCTCACAGGCTATCTTACCAGATACCACTACTATGATTTTGATGATGATACTGATGTGGGATCCCTTCTCACCGTGTCGTATCAAAAACAGTTTGATGAGACAACTCTAAGGCTAACAGCGAGTGGGACTCATTCAGCTGATACAATTACTGTCGACCAACCCTGCAACAAGTGGTAGGATTACAAATAATCATTAGTTCATTTCTTATTATCTTTAAATTCAAATTCAATTAAATTGAATACATTTTATCATTATAAACCATAAAAAATAAATGACAAATCTGGGCTTTGCTGGATCCGCTTGAACTTTCCTAAACTTTCTCCTTTGGCGAAACAAAGTTCAAAGGTGAAACTTATGAAACTCTAAGTAAGTTATTGCATTTTAAAGTACAAATGCTGTGAAAAAATATTTTTACTTACTAAATTCCCATAGAACATTATTAAGGCTGTTTCTAACAAAAATTTTTTTCCATGGAAGAGGCAATAACTAATCAGTTATGCTTAAACAGTCGAGTTGTTTGCAATGAGCTCTAATCACATCTTAAATGATTACTAACCAAGTTTTCCATGAATCAAATCTAATTAAAGTGAAAAAAAACATTAAACACAGTTCATGAGTTAAATCTTTGTTTTAAATAGAACTGCAAACTGACTTTCATACCATAATTTTACAAAGAAAGCGCAATACTAAATTTGTTTGAAATATTTGTTTTTTATTTTAGACCTTCTTTTAAAAAGAACTAGTTACAAAAAAGTTTAGGATCAATTTTGATTTTCTCTGTCAGTCAAGTATCTAGCTGGTTGACCACTTCTAGTATTGGCTTTCAATTTAACCGGCAGTAAGTCAACTTTGTATACATACTAGCTATAGTGAGTATTTCAAGATGGCTTAAACTTGACTGAAAATCTTGGCACTCTGAAGTCATTTAGAAGTTTAGCAAATCCAATGACCTAAATTCTTTGCTACGGTAGTAAAATTCTTTGCTACGGTTCGAATGTGAGTGTGCTGAGACTGGGTGATATTTGGGCAAATCTTTGCAGGTACTTCTTGATTGACAACTCACCATGCGAAAATCCTGGAGATATATCAGGTGCTAGTTTTTGGAAAGGCTTCTCCCGCTCATATCAACCAATGCAAGGTATGTTGTTTATTAATATAGAACTCTAAATGGTGTCACCAGCTTTCTGTACAAAGCTGTTTACGCCTATTCTAAATTGCAGTTACCCATAACAAGTTGGTGCTGTAACTAAATGGCGCCAAGTGTCAAAGTGATAAAGCCTTGATTGGCTGTTTTAGGAGATAGCAAAAAATGACAAATATTAAAAGCTACTTGAAAATTTGATTAGTTCCAAAAAACCTTTTGTAATTCTTCACTCTTTTATGTAATTTTCAACTTCAATATTTGAACAGCTAATAATATTTTTAGCCTCTGCCTTAACACTTGAAACTGAGGTTTGATTTTTATCTGAAACAACAGTGTCATTGGAAAATGTGCTTTCCTGGTTTATGAGCCATCACTCAATAATTACTTTCAACTAAATATATTCATCCAAGCAAAAATGGCTTCGTTAGAGATTATCAAACATGATCAAGTTATGGTTTTATTGTGAATTTAGCATGTTATTTATTTGTTTGCTGCTTTCTTTGCCTACATCAATGACACATTATTTTTGTACAAAATAAACAGATATATATGTTGCATCATGACTTGTGCAGTCACATATTTTGCTTAATCTTTTTAGGATGCACTTTTGCAAACAGTTGAAAGTTATAAATTACTCTTTTTACATTTGGATGTTTGTTGTATCATATGAGTTTTAAATTTTAATTCAATTTTAGTTTAGTTTTTAATTTAGTTTTTCAAGTTTCTGTCTGTGGAAAAACACATTTTTTTTAGTTCTTACAATTATTTTACAACCTTTTTAATGTATGAAATTAATTTTACATACATATATGTTAATATCACATAGTATTTTAGAGGGAGTTTGCAATGTAGTCGTACTGTGTGCTGCCTTTAAAAGTTTTGTCTTATTTTATACTTTTAGGTACAACCGTTTTTTTAAAATGATACAAAGAATCCTGCTCGTGAATTTCTTTTTCATAATAGTTTTAATAAATACTTTTACAACCTGCAGATTTTTAGCTACCCAGACTATCTTTAACCTACATGTATATTCATGTTAGTTGATATGACAAATTTATCAAAACTTCAATGACCTCTATGCGCTGTCCCTAAACTTAGTTATATAATTTACCAAATTTCTATGGATGGACTGTTTTAAAGCCCTCATAGTCACATATTGCCTGAGCCACACTAACCAACCTGTGCAACTATGTACATGGCTGACAGCAGTACATGCGTAGAAGACTGCCAGGCGATGAAGAGCCATTTTGGGAAAATGAAAAAATACCGGAAGTAAAGATGCTAATGCATTTAGAGAACCTGTTCTTGGTGACCAATAAAACTTGTGCAGACCTACCATATGCTCAATGTCTAGCAAGGCTGCTAATGGGCTCCCAGAGTGTGCTCAGCACGAGGGAAGAAAATGTGGGCTGGACCTCTAAAGTGGAACACTCTGTTTCACTGAAAAGGGATTTCAATTTATGCGCCAATACCCCACTGGCTCTGACCAGAAAAAGATGCTGAGGTAGAATGACAAGTAAAGGATCTCTTCAACAATAAGCTTATCGAGCCTTCTAGAGGCGTTTTTAGTTCTTTAATGGTGTCAATTTTGAAGAAGGATAGATGGGACGGGTCCGTATTGACTACCGCCGGCTAAATGTGGTCACATAACCTACCTATGCCTACCCCCTCTTCAGATTGATGACAGCCTGGAAGCCCTCTCTGGCCGCAAGCTCTTCAAAATCTTGGATCTGGTTAGTGGCTACTGGCAGGTGCTTTTGAATGTTGACACCAAAAAAACATCAGCATTTGCTACCAACTCCAATCTCCATTTGAACTCATTTTTGCACCAGCCTCCTTCCAAGAAGCTGATGGCATGTGTATTGCACAGCCTACATGGGAGGACACTATTGCTCTATTTGGAATACGCATTGTCGTCACACCAAATTTCAACACATACCTAGATGTATTCCAGCCGCTGAAAAGAGCTGGAATCAAACTCGATGGCTGCCAAGTACTAATTTTTCCAGTCGCCGATGCACTACCTGTGCTATGTTGTCAGTGCTAAAAGAGTGGCTACTCACCCTGAGAAAACAAAGGTGGTTTGAGAATGGCCTACATTCAAGGAGCTACAAGGCTACTCTGGCATGGTTGAGTAATAACATCAGTATTTTCTGAGCTTGGCTGTCACCCCACAACTCTTGCACTGGTTGATTGAAAAAGGCAAAAAGTGGACATCAGGTGAGGAGGAGCAGATGATCTTCAAGAACTTAAGGGGAAACATATCCTTGGCGTTTGTCCTAGGATACCGTATTCCTAGCATGCCATACATATTGGACAAAGATACAAGCAGATATTGAACATGGGTTCTGCTATCCCAGGTTTCGGACAAAGCTGAGAAGATGTTTGCCCACTTTAGTCAGACCTTTGCACTTGTAGAAAAGAAGAGTTGCTCCACCTGGAAGGACACGTTGGTTGGGGTCTAGGCTGTGAAACACTTTTGACCGTTTCTCCACAAACGACAACTTCTGCTCCACACTGACCATTTTTCACTCTACACAGGAGGAATGAGCCATCTAACCAAGCAGCCGGATGACTAAAAACCTTGACTGACTTTTAGTACACACTAGAACATTGAGCCGGGTTGCGCCACAAGAATGCAGGGGAGCTAAGCCGACAAACGTACAAAGAGCGCCTGCAGTGTGAGCTCATCGGGCTGTGAGAGCACACCATGGAAACCCAGGCCTTATTGACTAGACTTAAAATGCCCAACAGCAGTATCAGAGGTTGTCAAGACTATTGTTTTAGACCAAGTCCAAAACCAACTTCATGGCCCAACCTAATGCCAATGGCCCAACCCGGCAATTAACCCAGAACCGGCTGATACTACCCTGGAACTCTGTGACATGGCTTGTATTAAAACTCAAGGTGATGTCAACAAGGAACTGACTCAAATGAAGGCTACAAGCTTAGGACCAATTACCACTATGTACCTTGCCCTATCTCTAGCAGAAAAGCTGACCAAGGAACAGTGTCAATTGAACAAAGTGTTGGAAGCTACGACATCTCTTCACAACCAGCCCCAATCGTGTCAGTCTATGTGTTAGTCATTTCATTTCAAAAACTACCATAAGAAAAATGCATGCTTTGGTCTACTCTGGGATAAAAATGACAATCAGCCAACTCCGTCTGACATGGTGCTGAAAAGCTGTGAAGTATGCCGAGCAGCAAAGAGCAGTGGATTGAACAATACCATTGGTAGACAGAGGCTGTACTCGGAGCACCTCGGGTAGAAAGTAGCAGTAGACTTGCCGAGGTCACTGCCAATGACACCAACTGATACCATGTAGAATTTAGTGCTAACAGACCACTTCACTTGGTGTCAAGTTGCCTTTTGACAACCAAGACTAGTAAGTGACAGAAAGGAGAGCATCAGAAAGTCACACATCGTGCAGTTCATTGTTTTTATTGCAACCGTTAAACTGTACTATTATAAATATTGTAAAGGATTTGGCCAACCTGGGTGCCACAAATACTCGTGCGCGGTTTAGCTTGTAATAAATGTTGCATAAATGTAAGAAAGTTAGTGTTGTTTTTTGTTAATTTTTATTCCAAAAGAAATTCCATTAACTGACTACTACTTTACCTTTCTACTGACAGCGCTTTCTACATATGCATGCATTTTACCCATTCCGGATAATAGAAACCACTACGAGACTGTACACGAATAATAATAAAAAGAGTCGCTAATACGTTGGCATAGTTACAGTCAAACTAACAATTTATTAGCGATACGATAAATAATAAAGAAGGCAGACACAATATGCAAAATATATATACAAGTATTTATTAGAGTAGACGTTAAACAGATAGTCATAACCTGGCAAAATTGCGAATTTTTTTTGCTTGTGTACTCAAGAGGTGTAATGCTAGTAAAGCAAGTGAAGAGACACGTCAGTCTTTTTCACGATATATTCAATATTTTACAAGACAACTTCACCTCAAATACATTTTTGTTTTGGAATAGGAGACGGTACATTAGACACTGTTGCCGAACATATGTTGTTACAGAACATATGTAAGTTAGAGATTATCATTCTTTTAGTTTTTCCATCATGGAATCAGTAAAGTTTTCTAAATGACCTAATTGATACTCTTTAGTTTTTCTTTTAATTTTAATCTAGATTGATAACACAAAACCATATAGAAGCTGTGACCCGATAGTTATGTTTTTCTTTGTCATGAAATTAATAAAACGCCAGCATTATCGGACACATTACCGTAGTGCACCAAATCTGTTGTCTGGGATTAAAAAACAAGTCTACATGGAATTTTTCGTCAAATGTGTCTTCATGAAATATAGGCTGTTCTTAGGTTATAATCACTAATTGTTTTCAAATATGTAAATATCAAAGTTACATTTTTTGCAAATGAGCCATTTACAGTCGGCAGTTTACTGACCTATATTCTCATATGTAAAATAAAGGTTCATCTGAACTGACAAACTAGTTAAAACATTTTCAAGTGTCTTTTTAGTTAGGAAGCATTACAGCTCTTTCCATCAGTTGGTATTTCAAGTTTTAAATATATGCAAGACAAACTACAACAAAAAATGGTTATTTATAACATTTTCAATAAATTTTCAAGTATTCCATTTTAAAACTTGTTCTACAACATTTTATTGATGTTGCATTTTGCTGTTTTAAACATACTTTTTAACGTTGCACAGCACACCAAGTTGATGCAATTAAATCTATTATAAAAAATCCCAGAAGACAGTTGAACTAACTTTAGGAACAAGTAAGTTTTAATTGTGTTTTGATATTTTCTAGTCAGTGGTGCTTGCAATGGAATAAGTTCTGGAGCTCGAAACATCACCTATGCTGTCGCCGGTTGCTCAGAAGGCCATGAATCAAATGCCAAGACTGGATCAGGAGCTTCTTTTCACATTTTTGTGGAAGAGCTAAGAGTCGATTTAGTAAAGACATGTCATTCTAATCCAGTTAAATGTGATGGACCTTAAGACCGTTCTTCGCAAACATTTCTAACTGCAGTGTCTTATGTCCACTCCTTAAGCAGATCAAACCTAAACACTATCAGATGTGTTAACACATTATCTTTACCTTTGTTATCTGTTAGTTTAGTTGTCTATAGTAAAAACATGTGAGACCATGATAAAAAATATGTTACTCAACACACATGCTTTCTTCAATCTACTATTTTAAAGTAATTTCAAGGCACATAATTATGTGGTAGAACTTTGAATGCTTAGATATTTTTTTTTTTTGTAAAACTGTTTTTAATTAACCTAAGATAGCATATAAATTCTTCAGTATTTATTTAAGTTTTGCACAGTGTGAACCCATCAGATAAGTATCCCTTGCCCAAACAGTAAGAGTCATTAATCACTACATAAGCACAACTGGTACATCAGATTATTATATCTTCTAACAGTCAAAAAGCTTTACTATGAAGTAGATCTTGTAATGTATATTTGTTAACACAGATTGCCTGTTGCACCTTTGAGTTAGAAACATGTTTCCTTAAGCATAGGAATGTGCTAAGAGCTTCTTATTGAGATAAAGGTAATCACCTATCAGCTGACACACGCTAGGTCCCTCTGGCAATTTCTTTATAATATTATTGTATATTTGACTATTCATGGCTGCGTATTTGTTTTAATTTGTCTTCATATTTATTACAGTCGCTAACATGTTTGATTCACATTTTCTTACTACTATGTATGTTCAGTATACAAATACATGTATGTTTGCACCAAGCATGCTAACCGAACTCTTGTTTGGTGTAAATTGAATACCATGTTTGATGGTTCATCCTCAGCATTCATGTGTAGTTTGTTTGTCTTAACTTGGGTTTTCTTCATCATCAAAAGTGAAAGTCACCTTTAGTCACTTGAAGATTCACCTTTTCACTTTAAGGTAAAACTGTGACATTTATGTAGAAAGTCTAAAATATATCCAAATTGGACTACCTATAAGCAGCAACATCAACTTATGTTTGGCACAAACATTAGCACTGTAACTCTTAGTCTTGAAGTCAGAGACATCACCACCTCATCTGCACTGGTCCTGTAACAAATGCTCCAGTAGTAATCAGCTGTATTAATCTTGGCTTTAGATTTGAGCTGTGCTTGAACTATTGCTTTAAAAATAAATGGTATTCTGCATTTTAGCTGCCAAAACTAAACCAACACGAGACTTTAACTTTGAAAATGGGCAGAATATAATAGCTCTATTGCTCATAATCTTGACAATCTATCGCATTGCTAAGACGCTCAGTATTTTGCTAGCAATTTTGAAAAAAAAATTTTTGTTTCAGAAAAGACAATTCTGACTGACATCACGCATTAGACTCATGTAAAAATTAATCTTCTCAGAAGTTATGGACATTTCGAGGTGAACTTTCTCAAAAGTTGAATGCAGCTTCAAAAAGCAGTCAAGTTTTTCATTTTTTACTGCAGTTCTTCATCGGCTCCCATTGCCTAATTATCAAAGTTGTTGGTAACCTCTCCAAACTTTGAGAACTTCATTTTAAGAAATACTCCATGAAAAATCTAATAAAGCAGGTAGTAAAAGTATTGTTGATATTCTTATTTCATAATGTGCAAATGTATAGCAGTGCAACAAGGGATAGCTATAACATTGCTGGCTTGTTGAGAGGTAGCCTCATATCTTGAGCATTATTCAACTGTCGCATGTAGATTTATAGTTGTTTCTATGTCGGCCAAAATCTGATTTTGACTTGTTTTGATTTTTGATTTATTTTCATCAAAAATAGTAAGTGAACAAAAAAAAACAGCTAGAAGAGTGATGAAGCCCATAATATGCATTAGCATAGCTAGTCGTAGCATTGGGCTTGTGGTCATTGTGTAATCAAGGTCAAATTTTATGGGTAATTAGGTTTATTCACTTGTTAAAAGATGTAATTTAAGTTTTATCTGAAAACCGGCCACCTTCTCTATGCTTTTTATATTATTAAGAAGTTGGTTCAACAAATGACCTGTTGGTGATTCACCCTGCGTTGGCCTGCACGGGGAGAAGATTGTGGGAAATTTAGACATCGAGTTTGATATATTATACGAGGAATGTAGCTACACTAAAATTCATGATGGGCTAAAAATTTATTGTGTAATGAATATAGTGAACTGATAGGTAGTATAGATGATGATTTGAAAAGAGGTTTGGTGTGAGTGAGGCGGGATTTTTTGTGAATGGTCCTTATCATGCGCTTTTGAAGTGTTATCAAATTTGTAAGATGGGTGAGAGATGCATTGCCTCATGCCTCAATGCAATATGAAAGTCTGGAACTAACCATAGAATTGCATAATAAAACCAGAAGTCTGTGGGGTTAATATTCAGATGCGCAGTAGAGTAAACCTGGTAAGGATCTCAGTTGTTTTAGTAAATATTTGATGTGTTTTTCCAAGTAATATTAGAATCAATAAAAATACCTAAGAATTTAGTGTGATCTGTCTGACAAATGGGTTTGTTGAAAATGAAAAAGAGTTGAGTGTTAGCTAAATGAAATTTATTTTGGAGGGTTTTACTAACATGAAATTAGACTTATCAAAATTTAGGATGAGTTTGTTAGAAGTGCACCAGTTTTGAATAGCAAGAAGTTTGTTATTTAAACGATCTATGTGCTCATTGATGTTAGAGGATTTGAAAAAGAGATTAGTGTCATCTGCAAAAAGCAAAGATGTGAAAAGGTTAGTGACATGTGTTAAATCATTTATGTAAAGTAAAAAAAGAGTTGGACCAACAATGGAACCTTGAGGTACACCACATGTTAAATCTGGTATGGAAGATAGAGTATTACCAATAATAGTGTGTTGTTTAAGTTCGGCTAGATAGCTTTTGATCCAGTTAATTGCAGTGATGTCGAAATTAAGATTGTGGAGTTTTGAGTACAATATGTCATAATCTATTGTGTCAAAGGCTTTGCTAAAATATAAAAAGATGCCAAGAACACATTCAAAATCGTTTAAGGATTTTAAAACATTGTTAGTCAATTTAATTAGTGCATCCTTGGTGCAGCGCTTTCTCTTAGAACCATATTGCCCATCGTTAAGCAGTAAACTACCCTCAAGGTATTTCATAATCTGTTTATTTACAGATTTTTCAATTATCTTATTTAGCACCAGTGGCAAACTAGTAGGTCTGTAATTAGAGCAAATTGTATTTAAGCCTTTTTAAACAAGGGTTTTACTTTAGCTAATTTCAATTTACTTGGTACTTGAGAAGTTGTTAAGCTGGAGTTTAAAATGTCAGTTATTACAGGAGCAGTAGCTTCTGTAATAACTGACGTTTAACTAGTTAACTATCATTAACTAATTTTGATGGAATGTTGTCAAATCCGGTTGCTTTGGCTGGGTTAACCTTTTACAGAAGCTTGGTTACATCATTCATGCTGACTCGCGATAATTTGAAAGTTAAACTTTTAGTTGATATCCTTTGCGTTAACACTCCTGGATTATGATAAAACTTTTCAAAATTTTGTGCCAGGGACAGACCAATAAAATTAAAATAGTTATCAAAGGTGCTGGTTATATCAATCTCCGTAATCAGTTCTTTTTCATCGTGTATTATAAATTTTGGGGCTGATGATGATAATTTAGTTTTGCCAAACCCTTTATTTAAGATTTGCCAGACGTGTTTAGGCCCAGAAGCACTTTATATTAGGGATTCAAAATAGTATAATTTGGTATTGCGGGGCTCCGTGGTTATTTGATTCTTTACTTTTTATATCGAATTTTGAACTTTGAGGAAAGTGGTGAGTTGAGTGTTTGAGAGAAGAGGAAGTTTCGCTTTAAATTAGGCTTGTATATACGAGCTGAAATTAAGGTTTTCTGTTAGTTGTGTCATACAAAATTTACTAGCTATTCCGTCCTTTATTAATGCGTTAGTGCACTGTATACCTCTATATATGCCAAAAACTTGGTAAAAGTTGGATAGGGCAGTTCATTGCTACTGTGAACATGGTTGAGAACTTCATTTTTAGTATTCTTGTCAAGAATAATTCGGTATGTCACACTGATTTAGTGGAAGCCAACAAATGTGACCAAAGTATCACAACATTTCATGATAATAGTTTGAAATTTTGTTTAGCAATGAGATTGGCTACAGCTAACGCATAGGCAATCTCATTGTTTATTACTCGAATCTGGTCTACAGGGACACCCGGCTCAGCCTTTTAATTGATTTGCCTTTCAACAGCACTCAGAGATTCGTTACCAAATAGTCCGAAGAGCATAATGTAGCAATTTAAGAAAGCATCATATGCTATAAAAATATGAAAGCAACACAGACAAGATTATTAAATGGTAAAGTCTACAGTTTGAAGTAATAAGTGAAGAGTCTACCAAATAAAAAGGTTATGAAGCGTCAGTTACAAGTTTCTTCGCTGAAATCAATTTTTTTTACTTAAGAGGTTTGGGGCATTGATGTCAATAAAGTCTTAGTGTGTACAATCAGAATATTTCAAGTAATTGTGAACAGCGTTTTAGGTAATATGATTGATAAATTCGTGCTATAAATTCATTCTATTGGTAGCGCTAAAATTACTCTTATGTATCTTGACCAAACGGACAACTAAATAAAATTTTTCAAAGTGAGTTAATCGGTTTCTAAAGCCACTTTCATAGTTTGGTCTTGCTTGGTTTTATAGCTAGTTTTGTTTAGTTGCACTAGTAACTCCTCTTAGTTCACTTTTTATTTGCAAGCTTTTTGAATGAATGACATATGAAAGTAATTCTAACCTACGATCATGCATGCATTTGAACACAAATGTTCACATTCATTGGGATATAATCGATGGAATTATTTATAGATGTAGCCAAAAGTTTATACATAGCTGATGACAGTTGTGTAAAAAAATATCCTTACATGAAGTTATGCCATTTTGCTAGTTGTTCACGTTTTGTAGCTTACAGTTGCCCCAGATTGTAGTATCTATAATCTGTTTACATTTTTATTGTAGCTGCCATGTTTTAAATTTTTCAAAACCAATTCTATAAAAATGTGGTTAGGTCAGTTGCTACTGTTTGCGTCATGGCATTGACTTTTGCAGTGCAATCGCACTACCTAGCGTATTGTAGTTCATTGCGATCGGCCAATGTAAAACTGCGCTATTATGTCGGAATCATTGTTAAAAGCCATGCTAGAAAAGAAGTGACAACTTCAAAATAACTGCTTGCAAATTTTTTTTTAAACATTTTACTTAAATATTTTGCTCAAATTTCTACTTTACACTTATGATTTTACTTCCAAACACACGTGGTTTCATTAATCGATATGAAAGTTAATAGCCTTAAAATGTCTTTTGCTATCAGTTTGAACTCTTGAGCTCTAACCGTGTTATGGACAGTTGTTTAGATTGTGCTACAAAAGATCAGCAGTAAAATCAAGTGTTCAACAGCAATGTTTTTATTTTGGATCAACATTGTTCTGATTCACGAATGTGCCATTTTCTCCCTAGCGAGTTCCAGCCTTGCATTTATTAGTAGCCACTATCATCAAGCATTATCTTTTGCGAGCAACATTCGTTTTGAGCTTTTCATCTTGATTGTTACATTAGTGTAGGAAACCTTCAGACATTATAGCTTGTGGGAGCTTGCTGCATTAATAGTCGGAGCCGCTCCACTTTAACCTAACTATTTTGAAAGAACCACCGTAGGAAAAAATTATTAGTCAATGAAAAAACAGTACTTTAAAGTTTTGTTTCATAATTATCTAGCTAGCCTGATTTTACCATAGTCATTAGTTTGGCATCTGCAACATACTGATGGTGGTCAGTGGGGTTGTTCTTTAGCATTCCTGGAGCTCATGCGGAGTCTGGATGGCCTAATCCATGCTAACCAATAATAGTTGCCGACATTGATTCATAAGGTAAAGTTGGTATTAACTCATAACGTTGCGTTTCACAAACTTTCTGGAAATCAGTCAGATTTAAACTACTACCGTCAATTAGTAAACTATCAAATTGTCACTTTATCATTGTCAGTTACCACATGGTTATTTACTAGAGATTACAGGTCAGTTGCCTATACTGTTTTATTTTAATATACTATGTTATATTAATTCTTGTCACATTTCGGTTTATGTTTACTACTTTTACTTGCTATCATACTGTAATTTTTCATATTATATTGCATTCATAAATATTGGACTCGACAAGTTGGTATGGCAATAATACTGATTTGTTCTTTTAGGTCTCACGGTACTCAATAGAGATTGTGACTGCATAATAAAAAGTGAAATCACCTTATGTATAATCCTATGCGTTGACTAAAGTTAAGCGTTTCCAACCCAACTATATAACAACAAATGTCGGTAATCAGGTTATAACAACGTAAAAACGGGAAGGTAGATGTAAAATTTTGCTGTCAACTATTGTGGGGTCTCTCTTCCATATTTGATTCAGCAACCCGTCATACTAGACCATTTCTCAACTTACAATATAAATTTTCAAACCGAAGTTATTGTGGCTAAAAAAAGAGGTAGTTGGAGTTGGGCCGGTTTCCTTGTTTTTGTATTATGTTGTCTTTTTGACCTCAAGGTTCTAAAAATTGGCATGCTGTACAAACAGGAAACAGAATGAACAAAACTGCATCATACTGACTGACATCTCAATAGGTCATACTAATTACTTACAAAAGAAGTTGCTAATATGGCGGAAATGAAAACAAGGAAAATTGGATTTGTGGACCAACGGAAAAGTTTAACAAAAAACAAAAAACTTTTTTCATGCTATACAAGTACTTTTGATCAAAATACAAATCTAACCTTTTAGTAGATAAGGTCAACAGCAGCTCAAAAACAAAGAAAAAATAGCAAACAACAAATGGTGTGAGCTAGATGACGACAAAACTTTGGACTCGTAGAGCTACAAACAACATTGAGCTACTGCTAGTTATTTTTCAAATTTTGAGGCATACTGTTATTTAATTACTATAGAAAATCAATGCCCTGAGTAATAAAACCATATTTTTAATAGTGGCAAGTAATATAATTATTTTTGTTTTGTTTGAGTAAGCTCATATTTATATTATTAAACTTACTTATAAGGGCCGAGCGAGCAAAACTTTCATGTTGCGAATAATGCCGTGAAATTATGCGTATTTTAACCCATGTACTGACTGTTTAATTAATCTATAGTAATTTGTGTAGGTCAATGGCTTAGCTTGTTGCACTGTGAATTGGAGGCTATAAGACCAATTCTTCTGCTATGCAGGTTTTTCATTCATTGACTTAAACTCTAAAGCAATAGACACGCACATAACATACTTTAATATTTATATACTATATATTAATTCACCTATGTACTGATTATCTGCTCAAATAATTGATGGTACTTTGTTTGGCCTAATGGCTCAGCTTGTTAAGTTTGTTAATTGCTAGGCTATAAGATCAAATCCCCTGTTATGCAGATTTTTCAATTATAGACTTAAATGCTAAAGCTATTATAGACATACAAACAACAGATTTTAAGATTCATATACGGTATATCAATTTAAGGATTTTCCATGATAGCTTATTACACTCATTAATATTTGTTACGGTTTGAAATCTAAAATGACTTTTTATAGTATGTGCAACGGAAGAGGGTTATGAGCATTGATCAGTTGTAAGCCGAGTTTATATAGCTTCAATATTGCTATCAGAAAATGTGCAATAAATCTACGAATTTATAAGTTACATAATAACAATAATCCACAAATGCTACAAATATATATTCAGGAACAAATTGCATAAACAAACCATGTTTATAAGAAATGCAGAAAGAAAAAATACTGTGTTAAAAAGAAATCTTTGAGCTGTTCGTTTAGATAGTGGTGTTCTGATTGTAGCTTTCATCTGGAACTATTTCCTCTTATTCTGACTGTTCAATACCTTCCACTATGTCTGCTAATCTCATATCTTCTTCTGTACTGCATAACTAGTCAAAAATTGGGTACAAACGTATTTTTTAGCAATACAAAACTTTTACATGTTGCTGCCTAAAATACTTTTCATTAAAAAACGAATTAATCAAAATTCTACCTAGAAACGATTTTTCACAAGCGTCGAATAAACAAAACCGTGTTAAAGAAGGAGCTTCTATTAGCCGTACACAGTTATTAATTAAATCTATGGTGTGACTTGCAAAGTTTTAATGAAAAACCCGAAAGCTTTGGAGTTAGTTAATAAACTTTGATATGAACATGTACAACAAAAAAAGTAAATGTTTTTGATGTAACTGAGTGATTATCAATATAATTTTGTGAACAAGTTTTTACTGACCAATTAAGGGTTTGTAAAAACCAAAGAATGTCACAATGGTGCTCAAACAAAAGTGGCGTTTAAATAGAGGTTCCGCAGTAGATTACTTTGACTTGTACTAATAGCAACTAATCTTTGGTGTTTTGCGGTTTAACAGCTTCATGTTACCCATTATGTCTCACTTGTTCTGACCTCTGCAATCTCAATCTCATTGTGTGCCTGTCAATACAGAGTCCCTTGTGTCCATCAGCCTAACACGCTTATTTCTGGTGACACGATGAGTTACAATTACTCAAGGTTTGCCATTGGCAGCAATTCAACCATTGTTAGCAAAACAATAAATATTTGAACTTGAAAGCAGATATGACAGTCAAAGCTTACTTACCTCAAATAAGATTTTTGTGCCGGCTCAATTATAGACAAAAATTTGCAACAAAACTCAGCAATATACAAATGTCACGTTCAAGCTCTGCTTATCATGTTCAAAATAGTTTGCCTGACAGCATCAGTCAGTAATCTCCAAACCGAGCTGCTGAGTGTGCATGTTTATACATCATATTACTTCCCCAACATTTCAATAGCTGCCATAACCTTAGTGTAGTTTGCTGATAGTTTAAAAAGTAGTTACCAGAGTTGGGCAGACAAATACTCACCTCTCTAACGTCATAATCTCCTTGGTTACTAGCAAGGCAGGCATTCGATGTTGATATAAAGTCTCACTCCTAAGAATGCATGCTCGGAGGATTGATTAACTTGGCATCCTGTCAGCTAGTTGGCTATGAGTGACTAAAAGCTGTCTTTGAGAATGCGTCACAAACAAAACTACTCAATACATCAGCACTATTAATTCTAGGTCAAAGATAATCTGACCTTGTGATCCAGTAATGTTCCAGTCGGTAGGTACAAAACTCTATCCAAGTTATGAATTGTATAAACTCTACTAGTCTACCAATGAACCTATCATAAGGTTTTTTTTACATAGCACATCAAAAGTCTTTTAATTGTTTAAAACTGGTAAAATTAAAAAAGAGACAATTTCACAATGTCACAACCACTAATGATCCTTAATTGCTTCTTATCTTACACCTTAGCTGATCGCTGCCATCAGATGACAATATAAACTATTTCAGTAGTCTCAGTGTTGCAGAGCTAACTAATAAATGTCAATACAATGGAACTATCAAGCCATTAAACACTCTGGAATAAGATCAGATGAGGTAAGGGATGTTTGCTTTTTATAACTGCAGGTGTTACTTGACTAGTCTACTTGTTATATTAGTACCCAAATACAGCTGTTAGAGAGCGCATCCAAATAAATGTTCCACATTTAAATAAAAATTGCTTTAGTAAACTTGATTCTGAAAAAGCGACACGTTTTATATTATGAAAAAATTCAAATGATGGTGCAGTTGAATTTACTAATGAAAATAATGAAAAAAAACAAATATAAAAATCAAAGTACAAGCAAACTTATTCCATTCATCCTTACAGAGTCATCTAATTTAAAAGTAATACAATTTTTAAAGGACAATCACGAGGCTTTTCAAAATATATTATTGTAAAAAAGACGCCATTTTTGTTTGTAACCATGCTTACCTTTTTAAAAATGTTACATCACACGCATTTTGGTAGAAGTCTTTGCAAAGCAGTATCATCATTTTTTTCTAGAAGCCTGACTTTTAATTAAACTGGTTCAAAACCTCCTACACCGGTTATCTACTTCTACTGATTACTTACTTACACTGGTTCAAAACAGAAAATCTTTTTTTCATGCGGGAGTATCTTGTGACAACAATTACTTTCAGTTAATGTTTATAAGAACAGATTCATAAGTTTTTTAGTGATCAATGACAATGCAATTAGCAGTTACAAACTATGGTTTTAATGATTGATAACAATAAACTGCAGGCATCCAACTTCTCACCTACTATGAACTGAATGAACTCTACAAGCACATGAATAGCCTTATCATAACACTTCCTTTGGATCACAGTGCAAATCTTATGAACAATGTTATCGATGAATAAAAATTGGCTCATAGTGTTCAAATCAATCATAAATATCATGTAGTTTCAGAAGGACTCCAACTGATTATATTGATACTAGCCTAGTAGAAGTTAGATCTCTAAAATCCGCTAAAATCTCTAAACATGTGTAACAAAGTCATTATTATAGAAATACTAAATATTTTTTGCTAAAAAATGTTCTAGTCTAACAATTAACTAGTTAAAACAGTTGATGTCACAATTTTAATAAACTGAAATAACATCTAATCACGTTTTATTGCTTTTTAGTTTTAGTGCTCAAGTTTTATTGCTTCATAAAGTCAGCTCTGTGCAGTGCAAACTTGGTCTTTTTTATACATTTTTTCATCATGACCTAAATGACCGTCGAATACCTCTAAAAACAGTTAATAATGTGTGATATACTTAAGCATTTGATGAATAATAATTTGTAGGCAAGTTAAACCTACAAATGTTTGGTTTGGTAAAGTCATAGACTAATAATAACAAGTAGTGTACTGAACATGAATTTCTTGTAAATATTGTAAAATTTAACTTTCTGTTGCACAAATTACAAGTGTCTAAACAAACTGGATTACTAATAATTTGATCAATATGCTATGTAGAGCGCAATGCCATATTTAAAAAAGACTAATTCAACCAGAATTGTAAACATGTATTTATACTTGATCAGCGGTAAGCGAGGAGATGCATGGGATTTTATCAACTTTCAATCCGCTAGCCCACATGTGTGTGTTTAAGTATCTGGTTCTCAGTAAACATATAGAGTCTCCAAACAAAACTATTTTTTACAGTGTAAGGTATGAAAAAAATATGTTTAAAATTTAGACAAATCAGTAACCGCTAACAAAGACAAAACTGACCAAGCAGGTAAAACACATAACACTAAGAAAATCTAACAGCCACGCAAGGACTAAATACGACTTATTGAAATAGATATAATAATACAAAACATGACACTAAAATCAGTTACAGTCTGATGGGTATTGTTAAAGGCTTGTATGAACCTTCAAAGTAATGGTTAGAAACAAAGCATTCTGATTGGAAATAGATAAATGGTTCAGCTATATATTTTTCAATAGCTTTGTAACTAAATCTTGATACAAAAACTATTGCTGTCAAAAAACTATACCGTTGTTATTGTGTAGTTACCTTTATCTTTGCCACCTTAGTCTGCAGTGACTTATCCTAAAACTGACGGTATGCTAGCTAACATAAATAAAATCTCAACACGTATCAATTACTAAGTAATGACAAGTGAGTAAGCTTTTCACCAAGTACTGTTTATTTTTTATCTTATATCCTGTGAGGAATCTGTGATATGTAAAGACTGACCTTATCAGAAGTGTATTTCTCAACTTCCTAAGTTTGTATCTGCTCTTTACTGTACAGCCATTAGCTACCAATGAGAAGCGTCATTTCTGTATCAATTATAGGTGTCTGAGCACCGCTATTAAACAGGATGCTCACCACTTTCCTTTGATCGATGACAGCTTAGACACTCTATCCCGCAGTCAATACTGTAGTACGCTTAATTTGGTTAGTGGGTATTGGTGAGCACCCCTGGAAGCTGATGCCCAAAAATCAGTCTTCTTCAAATGGTCTGGGCTGTGGAAGTGAAAAGTGTCTTCCTTCAAGCTAACCTCAAATTTAACTATCTTCCAAAAACTCATAGAGAGCATCCTGCATTGCCTTTATTGGAGAGCGTTGCTTTTATGCTTCAATGAAATTATTGTCATAGCTAAAATTTTTGATACCCACCTTCAATATCTTGAAGGAGTTTTCCAGAGATTCTAGACAACTGGACTGAAATTGAAGCCCTTGAGAAGTGAGTTTCTCCAACCTTAAATATGTTACATGGGACATATTGTCTCAGGAAAAAAAAGGTGTCTAGCAAAGTTGGAGGCAGTCTGTGAGTTGTTAAAGATAAAAAAGCTACTTGATTTTCTGGCCTTGAATAGGCTCCAGAAACCCTTGATCTTTCGATCAAGGGTTCCTGGGAACTGTCATATACTCTTGTCAATATATTCCAAAGTTAATCAAGGTAGCCTGCCTTCTGCACAAGCTGACAGCTAAAGAGAAAAACATGAAGGTGAGCAAATTAGAAACTGACAGCCTTTGACCCTCTAAAAACCACATTACGTTTATGCCAGTCAGGGGCTATTTTGACCTCAAGCAATGATACATCTTAGATACCGATAAAAGTCTAGGAGAAACGTGAAACCATGTACGAGCTCCTATGGCAGAACCAGATGGAGGTTTAGCGGGAGGGCAGGAAAAAGCCCCCTCTGTATGCTGATGGCAACTGGGTCTGGCCCTCGAACAAACACAGACAAAAAACTCCAAACTGCAAGCAAATTTTATTGAACCATACCACGTTATAAAAGCATGGGCCAGCCATACTGTAAAGAGCGGGTAAAGAAAATTAATCACAGTGCATGTATTTTGCTAATATTGCTTCCAGTATCGGTTATAAACGATTTTTTTGGTCAAGAGTCGATACATGTTAGCTTGTTATCTGCTATATAACTTTTTAATTGAAAAGTATGCACTTTCATGCTTTAAATCTTTTTACATGAACAGTTGGTATATTTATGCTTACATATGAACCTTTATTCAGCCAGCAGGTTTAAGGCTTTAGATTTGTTTGTTTTGGTCTCATGCTGGAAACTTTTCTATTTTTGTTATCTTTGGGTCAGCTGTGTCTCTTTTTTATTATTATTTAATGATTCAAACCATACTTATGCATCACTATATGCAGTTTAGGAAGCATTAAAATATACACAATTTTGTGCACTGATCGATCCATAATAGCTTTTACGTGAAAATGTTTTAGTACAAACATGTGTGCAAAGATGGTACTTTGAGTTGAAAAAAACTCAATAGTATGTTAACATTTTTCTCTGTTTGCGATACAAAATGCTTCAAGTATCTTAAGACGATGAGCCGGTTTAGCCATCAAAAATCTCACACACTTTCAACGTTTAGTTGTTTCAATCGATGATAGAGGAAGCACATTACCATTCTATGCATGGTTTGCATTTAAAAATTCTCTCTTGCAGGAAGACTTTTCTA
This sequence comes from Watersipora subatra, assembly GCF_963576615.1. NCBI lineage: Eukaryota > Metazoa > Bryozoa > Gymnolaemata > Cheilostomatida > Watersiporidae > Watersipora > Watersipora subatra. The sequence continues at coordinate 41,189,836 of NC_088712.1, forward strand.
CTATCAACTCAATTTCTAAACGCAGTACAACAGGCTCTTACGAGTTTCTGTTATGAAGCACTAAAGCTTATTACCTCCAACTGGCTCAGAAAATTGTCAGCAACTCGCTGAAATGCAAGTTAATTATCCATGATAAGTTTGAAATTTTTTGTCCCGATAGTTTAAAGGTCTACAGTTTTCGTAGAACTTGGATTTTTATCAGACTTCTCTTAAAATCAGTAGAACCCATAGCAAACACTCAAAACAACCTTTTTTGCCATTTTATATATATACATGTTATTAAAACATGTGTTAATAAATCTTCTAATTATACTCACCATCTATTATTGGAAACTCTTTGAAGTAGATGTAAATCACTTTGATAGATCATGTCTTAGATAAACAAGATCTTGTAGAAACCTTTTTACTACACAGTAGAGATGCGCTAAAGTACCTTTGCAGTGTCCAATACTTTATTTTGTACCCTTTTACATGAGGATATTAAAGTTCTACAATCATTATATAGAAATGATAGCATGTCTCAAACTGTTCTTGAAACAAATCAAAAAGCAACCTATCAACTTATTAGAGTTCTTATTTGTTAGATATATTTGCTAGCACCTATTAACCTGTTCCTGAAGTAAATCAATAATCAACCTAATTGTAAGGTGAGCATGAATGAAACAATAAATCTATATTGATACTTTAAAAAATGAATGAAAAGAATAATTTATAAACTTTGTTACATCGAGGCCTGATAATTTGACTAGTGTAATCTTTTCATAATCATGTGTACCAATAAAATTCAAGCAATAGCACATGTTTATAAGCAGCTTTGGGAACGGCTTTTTACAAAGGAAGCTATTGAAGCATTTTAAAAACAGAGAGTCACATGATCTGTAAATCGACCATGGAAGAGAAAAAAATTCCATATTGATTCATGACAACGGCTATAGTCATCCCATAAATCACGCTAGTTAGACACATACTGCAACAATGAATAGTTGGCTGGTACTGTTTTTATGCCTATGGGCTCTCACCTCAGCCGTCACAGACAGCGTTCTTGGTAAGTTCAGGACTCTCTATTTCACTTTTGACATAATATAATGCAATGGTACTACTAGTATCACTTACATTGCAGATCAAAATTGATTTCATGCAGCATCAGAGTAGATATATGTCAGCTTTCTATCTGTCACACTTCTGCTAACTATTAAATACAAAGTATGCATTAATTTCTGTTCCGATTTAATATGAGGAGTTTGTATAATCTGCTTACATAACAACTTTCCATTAACCCTTTTCAAATTAATTATGCCCTCTTATGTTGACAATCATGTGATGTGTTTATCACTTCAATTTGTTGTTCTATTTTTTATTGATGAAATAAACAAACAAACAAACAAACAAACCTGCTGATTGGGAGTATCAGATTTTTTATTACTTGTTTTAAAATACGGCATACTTTATATTATTTAACCCAATAGTAATTTTACTACAATGATAACATAACAGGTTAAATGTACTTTTTGACCTAAAAAGAACTTATAATCCTATTGCTCTCCACCAATCTATAAATTAAGATATCCTGCTGTTCCATAAAACACCTAGTTAGCGGAATTGATTTGACAAATCTTAGATTGCTGCAAACTGTCCCAATAGTTATGAATGATTATTTTTCTTATACAGTAAAGGCTAGGGGGTATTTTAAATTAGAGCTGGTAGGCAATAAATTAATCTAAGGTATAACAATTCCGGAGCAGTTGTGACCTTTTTGATTCTCAATTGGTTTGTCAAATAGTTGGCTCTAATGAAAATCAATCTATTAACAGTATCATGAGAGGCTCTGCTGGTTGCTGTCATTACTAATATTGACGAAAATGTGTTACTCATTCTGTTGGCCAGCACATATCAATCATGTTTAACTAATGACATGACGTCAATAAAATCAAGTTACTAATTTAATAACAATCGTTTAGAATACCATTCAGAAGATCCAACTTTTTGTCTTTAACTTTGGGGATGCTATGTACTATCTGAAAAGTTAATTTCTTTTTCCTCAGATAATTCTAACTAAAGAGTAAAAAAGTATTTTCATTTATTCAATCTAAGGAGAGCATTCAGCAGTTTGGTCTATACTTATAAGTTCTGCTAAAAATTGTATGTTATATTGTATGTTAGAGTAACCCACCAACAGCCTTAATGAAAAACTTTCTGTGCAACCCTTCTTTTCTTCAGCCACACTGTTCTATTGTTTTGCAGCTTATTCATTTCTCAAAGTGAATAAATCTTTCAATGTTAACTTTTCTAAATTTTGGCTCAATAACTCCTTGAACCCTTTTATTTCCTATTATCAAAAAACATCAACAACTAGAAATTATTTTTTCTTTAAACATCGTTTTGAACAATGCCTCTGCCACCATCACAAGCGCCAAAATTATTAACAAAACCTTTGAGCTGTTTTTATAATTTTTAATCATAAAATCTATTTGTCATTGAGTTCAATACTGTAACAATGCCCTTAGTGGTGCAAAAATGATCATAGTGTTTGCAGTATTTTTGCAATGCTAAATTTGGGTACACTAGTTATTTTTAAGATTGCAGCAAAATGATACAGAAGGTTTCTTGAGAGATATTTTCAACTTGAGGAATTATTGCATTTCACTTGAAAAAAACAGTGTCTGATTGTTATAAATAAATAAAGTGACTGCTCTGAACCATTAATGCATGTTTTATTCGAGCAAACACACGCATTTTCGATTCCCAAATGGTTTGCCAAATAGATCGCCCAACGTAAAAATCAATCTATTTACAGCATCAGAAGAAGCTCTGCTGGTTGTTGCCAACTCAACCAATATTGATGAAACTGTGTCGCTCACTCTGTTGGCAGGCAAATATCATGTTTAATTCAAGGCATGACGTCAATAAAATCAAGCTAACAACTCGATAAGAAAGGCTTTAGCAAATTGTTCAGCAGTTTCAACTCAATCTCTTTTACAATAGATAAAATGTTTTTATACTAAATCTGTTTTGACAACCTGCGATGCGCTGTTTGAATAATTCATTTCTTTTTTTCTCTCCTAGATTTCTCCACATGAAAATCAAACAATTAGTACCATTTATTCAATCCAAGCAAAGCAATTAACAGTTTACTTTGTACCTGCAAGTTGTGCTAGAACTTGTTTGTTCAAAGAAAACCTAACACCAGCTACAACTGTAAACTTTCTGTGCAGCTCTGCTTTTTTTAATGACACTACTCTTCTTTTCCTGCCCTTTCATTTCCTAGAGTAAATAACTCTTCACCTGTTAGCTCTTTCTTTCTAATTGTTAGTTGCTCTAAGTTTTGTTTCAACCATTCCTTGAGATATTTTATTTCCTATGAAAATGAAAAAGGTCATTGACTAAAAAAATTTCCTTTATTAAACATAGTTTTAAGCAAGGTCTATGTCGCCATTAAATACAGAAAAAACGTCAACATAACTTTTAAGCCATCACTATAAACTCTGTTCATACATTTATTTGTCATGGAGTTAGATACTGTAGCAATGTCTTTAGTCGCTTTAAAAAGATTATAGTTTTTGGCAGTATTTTTGCAAAGATATGTCTTGGTACTCCGCAGTTATTTATAAGAGTGCGGCAAAATGTTTTAGAAGGTAGCTCAAGAGAAACTTTCAACTTAGGATATTATTGAACTTCGTTGAAGAACACAGTGTCTGATTGTTATGAATAAATAAAGTGACTGCTCTGAACCCTCAATGCATGTTTTATTCAAGCAAACAGACTCTCTTTTGATTCCTAATTGGTTTGTCAAACAGATTGCTCAAAATGAAAAATTGATTTTTTCGCAGCATCATGATAGGCTCTGCTGGAAAGAACTTTGAGGCTCTTTAGCAACCAATATTAATAAAATTATGTTATTAGTTCTGTTGGCATGAGCCTATCATATTTAATTAATTGCAACCCATCAATAAAATCAAGCTAATAGCTTAATAACAAACGTTTTATCATATTTTTCGGCAGTTTAAACCCCATCTCTTTTCCATTAGGTAAAATATTTTCTATTAAATGAGTCATGACAACCTGCTGTGCACTGTCTGAATGGTTTATTTTTTTTTCTTAATATATTTTTATACATGTTAATAAAAAAATACTAAAAACTCATAGCGTTTGCAGTATTTTTACAAAGATTAATCTGTGTATGCCTCTGTTGCAGCTTTAGCTTAGCAAAAAGAGGTTTTATATTTAGACTTGAATCTAAAGATAAAACATAGGTTCATATGCTATAAAACTATTCTGTTGAACCGCATATCTGTTGAGTTTAGTGAAATAACTGGTTTGAGCTGGAGCTAGACATGATATTTTTATTCACGCTACATTTACTCACTAATTTACTTGAAATAAATTGTGGACAAGGCTGTCATAAAGTTGCTCAAATGTGGTAAACTGAAAGTTGATGACAACCTTTCTTCTTAAACATTGCCTTGACTGATCATGACTTCAGTCTATTCAAAATCTGTGAAACCAAGCTTTAACTCTGAAATGTCAGAAAGGAAAGGGCTTAAAAAGAACTGATGTAAAATTACAAGATATATAATATCAAAGTTTCAAAGGAACAGCAACTGTTTTTTCCATGATTGAGGGTTTATAGTTTTTGATTAATCTCTTGGATATTGTAAACAAACTCTACAAAAATATATTGATTTAAATTTAATGCAATTGGAACTGCTATATTAGCTTCATGGTCATTAGTTGCCTACCTTAAGTAACTTATTAACCTTGGTAACCTTACTAACTACTAATTAAGCCATGACAAATTAGCAAGTCGTTCATATGATTTAAACCAAAAATTAACTGATTTAAGTTAAACTGTATTATGTGTTATGTGGGGGTAATTGATCTGGGGGTAATTGACCTGGGGGTAAATAGCCTAGGGGGGATTGTGACCAGGGGGTAAATGACCGGAGGTATATGGCTGGGGGGGGGGGGGTGAGTGGCCAGGGGGTAAACAGGCCTGATACCGTAACATATAATATTGTAGAGATATTTCACATGATTTGCTCTAAATGGGAGTTATCGTGCTGCTTTTTGGACATAAACAAAACATAGATTGATGAAGAAAGCATCATAATTGCTTTGCATGAAACATGGTGGTTGTTTATTTATTATGTTTGTTACCCAGTGGCTAGTTTTAGATAACAATATTGAAAGTTGCCTAAAATTTTCAAACTAAAACAGCGATAAGCTGAACACTTCAGTATTAAACAGCTACTAAAAACATTTGTCAGCACCATTTCAAAATACCAGTCTCAACACAGCAGTACATTTTGAGAAGCTGAAAAAAAGAATACCATACTTCAAAATTTGGTATTTTGAAGTTTGGTATTCTTTAGTTAAGAAGAAGTTACCATAATGCTAACTACTGTTGAATCAAGCAAGGTGAAAAGTTTCTATGGAGGACTCGAAGGAATAATCCCATATACTAATAAACCTTTAGTGCATAAAGTAGAGTGAAAAGTTGAAAACAAAAATGTGCACAGGCGTTCACCTTCTGTAGGAGATAGCAAATAGCGGTGCACATTATGTTGGGTGCAGTTACCACAAACAAAATGTTTTAAAACGAGATAATCAAGGAATTATAGTGACGAAACTGTGTATCCATTCTGTCGACAGGCAAATATCATGTTTAATTAAAGGCATGACATCGATAAAGTCAATATAGCTCAATAACGAACATTTGATCATATCATGCAACAGTTTCATGCACATCTACTTCACATTAGGCACAATATTTTTTAATGACGTATCTTATGGCAATCTGCTATTCATTGTCTGACAGTCTGAAAATGAAACCTACAGACAGTTTTAGAAGTGAACATTCTGTGTGGTATTTTTCTTTCTTTGATGGTAAATTCTTCCAAAGTGAATAGATCTTTATCTGGTAATTTCTCTCCAATTTGCGTTGATAGCTTTTTATTTTTTTTATTTTATATAACTGTGAAAAATGGTTAAATAGAGGAATTTTTTCTAAAACCTTTTCAATGGTTCTGCTGCTATTACATTAAGTAAAATGATTACTATAACATTTATTTAATTTTTACAAATTCGCAGAATAACTATTTTTCATTTATTCACATGTGGTAGCAATATTCTAAAAGATCTGTTTACAAAGAAATTTCGAAGGTAAATCTGTGTGTGCTTCTGTAGTAACTATTTATTAGCAAAAAGATGGTTCATAATTTGCTTTGAATGCTACAATGAAACCTTAGTCCAAATAATATGCAAATCTTCTTTTAAATTACACGCTGGTGTTTAGCTTAGCCAGTTAACTGGCATCGACACATACTGCAAGAGTTCATGGGAGCTGTCGAAGCCAGCTGCCCAACTACTGTACTTAATTCTGCACAATTTTACTGCATTGCCGTACTTGTCACATCCACTCGCTACTCTACTAAATACGTGTACACACTAAAAACATAAATTTTGGCCGTGGCTGTTATAAAGTTACTCAAATGTTGCAAGTTATATGTTCATGACAACCTGCACTCTAAAATGTTACCTTGACTGATCATGAATGCAGCTTATGCAAAATCTGTGACAGCCAAGATTTGCTTTGGAAATTCAGAAAGAAAAGATGTTGATTAGAACATAGCTGATTTAAAATCGCAACATATATTATAGCACAAGTTGCAAAGAAGCAGTAACTATTTTTTTCAAATACGATGCTTCTTTTTTTATTAATGGCCCAGATTTTGCAATCAAAAATTACAAAAGTAAAATGAAATTATTGTAACGCATTGAAACTGCTGCATTAGATTTAGGTGTATTGGCTGCCTAATTTATGTAACATATAATGCTGTAGTCATATTTTACGTCATATGCTTCAACTGGAACTTAACGTAATTGCTCTCATTCCAAAATAAAACATAAATTGATTAAGAAACTAGTAGGGTTGCTTTGCAGAAAATGTGATAGTGGTGTGCTTACTCTGTTGATTACCCAGTAACAAATTTTAGCTATCAAAGTCTACTTTCTTAAGCTAAAATATTGGTAAGCTGAAAACAGCTTCCATATTAAACAGCTTGTAACATTCAATGTATATTCTACGCATCGGCGCCATCTAACTCTACTAATCACATGGCTCTCATTATAATATTATGTCTTAGCTTTATTAGCTTTGCTTTATCAGCTTTGTTCATAACTACGTGTCTTGTACTGAAACTTTCCTTTTGGTCTAGACCAGCAAACAATAACCTGTGTTTCAATTCTCCAAGCAATATTCCTTACTTGGGCAACTTATAACCAACATATTACATGGTGTCAAGAGTCTGCCTACTAGTCAATCATGGACAGTGGATTGAGAAGGCCACAGCCGCTATCGTTCGAGGAAAATGTGTTCGAAAGCTGGAGGATATTTGAGCAAGAATATGACATTTATGTCAATGCCAAATATAGTGACAAAACAGAAGCTGCCAGGGCGTATATGCTGCTTAACCTGGCAGGACCAGAAGCGATAGAGAGAGAACAGTCGTTCACGTACAATAAAGCAATAGCAGAAGATGCGGAGCTTGGCATTGTACCTCAAGAAACCAGGGAGCAAGTAGCAACTTTAAAGTGGAAGTTTAGAGAGATCTGCAGGCCGATCACCAATGTCATTCTAGAACGCCATCAATTCAATGCACGCAGCCAACAGGAAGGTGAGCCGTTCCAAGCTTTCTTAGCAGACATTAGAGCTAAAGCTGCGCAATGTGATTTTGAAGAATTGCAAGATGAGTTGTTACGTGACAGAATTTTATCCGGAATCCGTAATGATAAGGTACATAAGCAAATACTCAGAAACAGTAACCTAACACAACCCAAAGCTATACAAACTTGTCAGATATGCATATGAGTAGAATGCAGCCAAATTCAGTAAACCAATCGTAGACGTAGTAAAACGCAAATCGTATACGCAACCCCCGAGTCGCAGTAACACTAACTGTAGTAGTAATCACGCTAAATCGTCAACACGACCCAGAACTGCAAGTAGTCATAGCACATCGTCATGCTGTAACTGTGGGAAATGGCACCCACCGAAACAGTGTCCAGCGTATGGTCGTAAATGAAACAATTGTGGTAAACTCAATCACTATGCAAAACTGTGCAGGTCAGGCGCAAAGCAGCCAGGAACTGTAGATGAACTCACAGAATCGTATCATGAAGAGTTTCGTATCGAAACAGTATCACTGCCGTGTCACAATCGTGGAGACATACGAACTCATTTTACTGTCATTGACACCACGCTAGAGGTTAAGATTGACACAGGTGCAAAAGTAAATGTAATCTCGCTCGATCAAGTATGCCATACATAACTACACAGTAAAATCAACCGATCACGTACTAGCACGCTACTAGGTTTTGGAGGTGCTCCGACGGTGACAGTAAGATCCGTAGTTATACCGCACCCTCAGGCGAAATTGCGATTCAAAGTAGTTGATTGTGACGCCAGATGCCTACTAGGACTTAGTGATAGTATACGATTAGGACTTGTAACACTTATTCAGGAAGTATTTGAAGTAGATCAAAAGCCGCAGGCTCCAGCCAAGCTACTAGAAGACTATCAAGATTTGTTTGATGGCAAACTAGGTACACTGACATGTAACTACAAGATAACGATAAATCCAGAAGTAGCACCAGTCATTTGACCTGTCCGCTCTGTACTAGCGCCTTTTTGTGACAAAGTAGAAGCAGCTCTAAACCGACTAGAGAATTGCGGTATTATCACCAGGGTAACCAAACTTACCGCCTGGGTATCCGCGCTCGTAGTAACCGCCAAAAAGGACAGTAACGACATACGTATCTGTATCGACCCAGGAGACCTGAACAAGGCTATCAAACGACTTCATCACCCACTTAAAACAATTGAACAGGTAGCAGCAAACATACCTGGAGCTAAGCACTTTACTGTAGTCGACGCAAAAGAAGCTTTCTACCATATACCACTAGAAAAGAGCTCGTCATACCTTACCACGTTTGGTACACCGTTTGGTAGATACCGATATCTGCGTATGCCGATGAGTCTCTGCTCATCCTCAGACGTATATCAGTGAGCTATAGAACAGCTGCTGACCGACTATCCGTGCCAAATAATAATGGTTGATATTCTTATAGCTGGTAAGACTGAGGATGAACACGACTCTAACGTCAGGAAAGTAATGACACGACTGCAGGAGATAAACCTCAAACTGTCGCCGTGTAAATGCAAGTATAAGACAACAGAAGTCCGATATGTAGGGCACGTACTAACTGATCAGGGGTTAAAACCTGATCATGCTAAGGTCAAGGAAATCACCGACATGCCAAGCCCAACTAATGTAGAAGAACTACAGAGATTCATAGGCATGGTCAAGTATCTCACCAAATTTATACCGCACCTGAGCGAGACGACCACCGCACTAAATGACGTACTCCGTAAAGACACAGCGTGTACCTGAGAGTCACAGCAGGCACAAGCGCTGAATGCCATAAAAAACGAAATCGCTAACGCAATGACTCTTACCTACTACGACGTCAATAAGCCAGTAACACTTACCTGCGATGCCTCGCAATCTGGGCTAGGGGCAGCCTGCCTTCAGGACAACAGAGCTGTCAGTTTCGCTTCTCGAGCTATGACGGATACCGAGAAATGCTACTCTCAGATAGAAAAATAACTGCTGGCCGTACGATTCGCCTGCAACCAATTCAGGGACTATGTGTTCAGAGACTTTACCATAGAAACCGACCATTAGCTGCTCGTATCGATTATGAATAAGCCATTACTTGCAGCACCTAAGAGACTTCAGAGTATGTTACTACAGCTGAAACCGTATCATCTAAACATTGTATACAAAAAGGGCAAGACACTATACCTCGCTGATACAATGTCTTGTGCCTATCTACCGGACAATAACGAACAAATAGACTTTGATGTGCTTGCCGTAACGCCGATAACCGACCAGAAGTATCTAGAGCTACAGCAAGCCACAACCAGTGATCCTGTACCCAGTAAAATAAGTGAACTCATACTGACTGGATGGCCCAGAAAGGAGGCCAGTGTAGCCGAAGATATCAAGCCGTATTTCGCATTTCGTGATGAACTCGCTGTTGAGAATGGTGTAGTCTACAGAGGTGAGCGTGCTATTGTACCTCAATCACCTTAAGACGACTATATCTAGCAGCTCCATCAAGAACATATTGGCATCAAAGCAACCAAGCAACGTGCCAAGGAAATAGTAATGGCCAGGCATGAGTAATGTCATCAACAAAGCACTAGCTCTCTGCAGTATATGCTAGACATCCAGAAATCACCATCCAAGAAAACCGTTACTATCGTATCCTGTACCGTCGCAACTGTGGAGCATCGTAGCCACTGGCATGTTCTATTGGAGATCGGTTACGTTTTTGGTGACTGTAGACTCATTCTCAGGCTGGTATGAACTCGACACACTTCGCGACACCTCTGCAGCGACCGTGATTAAGAAACTGAAAGCCCATTTCACAAGATTTGTAGACCAGTGACTCTAATATCAGATTGTGGTCAGCCGTATAGCTCGGAGGAGTTCAGAAAGTTCATGCAAGCTTGGAATATCGAACACGTAAGATCTAGCCCCTACCACACATCCAGCAATGAACTTGCAGAGAAATCTGTTCAGACAGCCAAACGCCTGCTTGAGAAGACATTCAAGGAGGGTGGAGACATCTACATGGCTCTACTTAGCCAACGCAACACGCCAAGAAAGGATATGGGCTCACCAGCTCAGAGAAACATATCCCGCCAACCTCGCAAACCGATACCGACTGCGGAGACGCTCCTACGACCCACAATCATACACTCTGAGGCAGTGCAACATAAACTGTCACAAGAGCCTGCTCGTCAGAAATCAGATGCTCATTACTCTGCTGTTACAATCCCGACGCTCACACCAGGTGATACTGTGCGTATGCAGACCGACAAAGGCTTCTCTGGCACCACCGCTACTATCGTCGAAACAGCCAACCCCCGATCGTATGTTGTGCAGCAGAACGGCAAAACATACAGCCGTAACCGTCGCCACCTGCTACACGTACAGACTCCTGATCTCGCTGATATGGTGGTTCCGCCACCACCTACTATGTCTACCACCTCAGATGACAAGCCAGGTGACCTGCCAGCTCGCTCGATACCCACCGACTCCGCCGCCACAACTGACACTCCTGTGACAGTGACTAAATCAGGGCGTGCAGTTGTTAAACCAATTTGATATCGCGACTAGGGGAAGGATGTAACATTCAATGTATATTCTACGCATCGGTGCCTTCTAACTCTACTAATCATGTGGCTCTCAATATAAAATTATGTGCTAGCTTTATCAGCTTTGTATAATATAATGTGTTAGCTTTATCAGCTTTGCTTTATCGGTTCTGTTCATAACTACGTGTCTTGTACTGAAACTTTCCTTCTGGTCTAGACCTGCAAACAATAAACTGCGCTTCAATTCTCCAAGCAATATTCCTTATCTGAGGAACTTATAACCAACATATCACACAGCTGTTGAAAACATCAGGTTGCAGCATTCTAAAATAACAGTCTAAACACAATAGTTTATTTTGAAAATCTGAAAAAAATGCCAAACTTTCCATCATTCAGATTAAAACTGTTAAAACTGTTAAAACTACTACAGAACACTGCTTTAACACAGTAGACCATTTTAGGAATTCCAACAAAATACCAAAAATACAATCAAAATGATGCCAAACAAAACCAAATAAAAATATTCACAGAGAGCTTCACCTAGTAATCACGTATCCCAACAAACTTTTGGGGCATAAAGTGGAACAAAAGAACGAAATTAAATGCTTGCATGTTTACCTTCTTTAGTAAATAGTGACTCAGCGCAGACCTCGGTGTAATAGGTTTCTGCTCTTCAACTCATGTCTATGTTCTGTCGGTAATGTGTGCTTTTGTTTTCAAGACCTTGCAGATGGCTGTCAGAAAGGTGGAATTAGAGAAGGTGTGTCTATCTCCCCTTCAAATCCTTCAATAACTAAAACAAGGTTTGCGAGAACAGACATAGAGTGTCTCCTTGGCTGTCAAGACTTAAGTAGCTGTGTCTCAGCCTTCAGAGATACGGAAGGTATGTATAATACAAGAGGTAGTCAACAAGACACTGTACTAACAACTTAAATCTTTATTGCTCACTCAACATAGCTGGTCAAACAAATTTTGAAGATCTGAAAACAAACTTCAAGTCTCCTTGTTCTTTGTGGGTAGTAAGTGTTAAGTTTAATTTGTTGAATTATTTAGATAAGCACAACCTTTCTTCTAGCTTTTAGATTTGTTTACAGTGTTATTTTGACAAGTTTTGATTAAATTTTAAACTGTTTTTGAAGATTTTCTTATATTTTCCTTATGTCTGTTGTGATAAGAATTATTTTATTGTTTTTTTTTTTTATAAAAAAATAAGTTTTTTTGAGATTGTTCAACAATGACAGACTATTTTGATCGAAATCGAGTGCTTTTCTTTAAAGAATGTTTTTTACACTCAATAAATGTTTTAAAACGCCTTGTTGAATTGATTGTAAACTAGAACCTATTTATGCCACAGCCAACAAAAAGAGCATCTTTTGCATATGAAGTTTTAGGGCTCTAAAAGCAGAAAAAGTTGTATGTAGCTTTATAAATACATTCGATAGTTTCTTCAGAGCTCATCTCAAAAAAGTGTTTTTTTGACAGGTACCTGCTATGAGCTGTCTTCAACTGATGTTGGTCAGGTTGAGAGCGGAATTGGTATTCCGACTGGCAGTCATTTCAAACTTATACAGACTGGAGATGTGAGAACTTATGTACAAAATTGAATACAAACATATCTAAAAATGGTTACCTATAAAATCTTGGGCAGAGTTGGTAAATTTACAAAATCTTTGTTTAGTTAAAACTGCTATTCAAAGTTTCTGCAAATAATGCTACCATTCATTTGGCTCATTGCATGGTTTAAAAATTAATGTAAATTTTTGATAAGCACCAAAAGACTGAAAAGATCAGATTATTTTGTATCAAACTATGGCTACTTTCATTTTAAACTCTAAGTATTAATAAAGAAGTTACTAGTATATACACAATAACTCTGAGACTGTTTTATCTGTTTCTGATTAGTGTTTATGATCTAACATAGGTTCAAATCAGTTATTTTTACAGCTTTGATTTTTGAAAACTTACAAGTACTTTTGCCTCCAAACTAGCAATCCAACTTACTAAATAGTTCTATTTCAGTACAACACAGCATTGGTTCCAGTGTTACAGCTGAACAATTAGCTCTTCATTGACTTTTCTAGGCTGACAGCTGTGGTAGCAAGATGTACAATTGCTCCGACGATGAGGTGTGCTTTCAAGGCTGTCAAAATATGATGCTGAATGATTCTGTCTGTGTCGGTATGAACTTCACTTATGATAATTGTTTGGGTATCTAAAAAGTCATTGATGTTCAATTACTTGTTTCCCAAACGTAAAATGAAAGGTAGATTAACATACGTTCAAAAGACATTTTTACTGCTGTTATTAGTATTTTTTTGGAGTTATCTGACATCCTGCATATATAGAAATATCTGCATGTGAACGTTGTTGCTAAGATCAGACATGTGTAATTTATACAACAAATAAGTAGACAGTGAAGGGAATCATACCTAGCCTGGGTGTGCTGATGATTCTCTCTAATCACTGTATAGTAAAAGCTTTCAGCCACTCATTTTGTTACCCCTGGTAGTTTTACACAACATGGTTGTACAATAAGATAGCAATGTATGATGCTGCATTGATTTTTTCATGATTTGAAGCTGATGCAAGAAAGAACTGTCAACTTGCCCAAGAGTATGTAAATGCACGGTACTACTGGGTAGATATAACACCAGAGGATAAAACTAACTCTGGTATAGTGATGGTAAGTTTGTGAGACATTATAAGAACTTGTTATAAAACAGGAATAGTAACGAGAACACAAAAATATCACATTATAAGAAATTATTGAAGAAGAACCAATGAAATTAACACAAACAGACATTATTAAAAAGCGGGGTCTATCTGATCACGAATAACTAGTTTACTATGTACATGCAAATTGTCACAACTATGACAAAAAGCGTTGAGGAGAACAAACACACACTATATGAGTCATCAAATTGCAGCTTTTTCATTTAGAATGTGTATCTATTCTATGAGTGTACAATTGCATAGAATGTATTAAGGGTACAAATATCAAAAATAAAAAATAACATAACGTAATTGGGCAAATGCTTCAACCTGATGCATCTTATTACAATTTTCATAAATATTGTTTGGCTATGCAAACTTTTACTTCTTGCAAAGTAATGCTGTTGATTGAATTGAAGTTTTACTAAAAGCTTTACTACTCGAAAGTTTTACAAAATTGAAGTTTTACTTCAATTTCTCACCAATATACTTTTGTACAATTTCAAAACGACTGCTGAATTCTGTGCGATACAACAGAGAAGAGAAGATAACTCTAAAGAAGAACTTTCAAACTTTGTTGAAACTGAGTTTTGTTACTAAACAATAGATGTTCATTAAAAAACAAATCCAGTGTAAGGCTTTTATATATTTCCTGAGTATTTTTATTTGCACCATGATACACTTCTGAGTAAAAATACAGCCAACATTTTCTCTTAATTGTTTTCATTTTCTTAACATTGCCCTTTCCGGAAAACAGCATAATGAAGCTATTTATGCTACAATAATTATTAAAGCTAATGAAATTATTAAATTACAAAAAAAACAGTCTTTTTTGCTACTTCAGGTATTTCGATGTCTACTACCACGGTTTTGCTAAAATGAAGGTTAAGTTGTCATACTTCTCACGGCCCACTTTTAGATTTTTGAAGCACATACTAGAGTCTTTAAAACTTAAGCTGCTTAATGAATTAAAGCATCGTTTGAAAGACTTTAATCTCAGGTTTAAATTAGTTATAGAAAGCTTGCTTGCTATTAGCTTGCTTCTAGCTTGCAGTCATCTAAGCGTAATGTAAAACTATTATAGCTAGCTATGTTCCATCTGAACATTCATTTTTATACCATAACGGAGAAAAATAATTACATCTTGGTAAAAATTATTTTATAATTAGATTAAACATTAATGTGCAGTTATAACATAAAACTAATTATTTAAAAACCACAGTGTTTTGTGGTAAATAGTGAATATGTGTTCGACTGATTTTAGCAACAATTAAGTTTGGAGCATTTAAGAGTCACTTCTCATAAAATACAGAAACTAACCATAGCGAACTACTTACCTCTTTAAACTCATAAACACATGAACCATTTTTACTTGTCAGCCTTTAATTTCTGACAATACTAAAGCTATCATCTATCTTTTGAACAACACATACTATAAAAAAACATTTAAAATTTTCCTGTATTGTAAAGTTTTTTTTAGTTGAATAATTAAAAATAAAAAGGAAACAACTCACAACGAGTGCACTGCACTAGTCACTATGTGCTACAATTTATTAAGGCTATTTCTTTTAGAATTTATTTAAAAGTAGAAGAAATATATTATTTCTACAAACTCGTATTGCCAGACAAGAAGTATTTCAAGGGCAACTTGAAGCAGAAAATTTTAGACAGGTATAAGTTGTTTTTTCTATAAATATAAGCGGAGAAGTTTGAACTGAATAACAAGACAATACAGAACTGTTAAACAGTGCTTAGTTTGCAAAAAAGATAATTAAACTTTGTGAACTTTTTAGACTGTCACCTACCCCAAACAGAAAGCTTCTAGTGGACTCAGAGTGATACTACATTTAAATGTGAAAGGTTCGCATGAGACATCTGGTGGCTGCCATCACTGGTTCCTAACCTTTGATGGTTCAAAATGTTCAAATCCTCACAATATTGAGCAGCTAAACTACAATAAAAAGTCAGGGCTTTACCGCAGGGCTATGGACAGTAAGTCTGATGAACTCAAGTTAGACAATCGGAATTTTCATGTTTTATGAAGCATAAAAAAATCTGTTATGATACAAAATATACAATAAGGGTTTGGTCTCTGAATATATAACAGATGCACGATGAGGTTTTATTTTTAGATGACGCTAAAATCTGTGTCATCAATAAGGAAAATAATAAATAAGTTTGGTCAACTACTGAATATGTAGTATGCGATATGTAAACCATATTAGAAGTGTCATATTAGCTTCACAAATCATTAATCTCTATATGGCTATAAAATGTCACAGAAGTAAAACTTTTACAGTTGATGGAACCTGTTATGGATTGGACAAAGGAAATCGAGTCATCAACCTGGTTATTGATGCATGTGATGACTATGAGTTAACTGATGCCTCTACTGGATGGAATTCTCCACGCAGTATGCTTATCATGGAAGTTGTACTTCAAGAAAATACTGGTATGGTACTTGCTTCTACACCATAGTTTGTGGTGCAATGGTGCTAGAAGTAAATGTAAATATTTGTCAGTGGTACAGCAGTTGGCTGAATGTTAAATGTCAAACAATGTTATGTAATCTATTCATGAAAAATATATGTTATTTATCAGTTTTGGAACCAAACAAATAAATTAATGACACTAATAAAACTGATGACACTAAACACATACAACAATATCCATTGTCTAAACTACGAGTGAGTTTCTACTTCTACTTTCGATTACTTTTAGCTGAGCAATAAGATATTAGCAAAAACATTTTTTGAAGTTTATGCATTTTAATGCAAAAGCAAACTATTTGTATTCACCCCAAAATAGCAAATTTTGCATAATTTTACACCAATTTTATGTTTAGTAACCGTAAAGGGATCTCCAAAAGGCTGTCCTCACTCCGCTGTCTTCAACTACCAGTACCATTCATGGAATGAAGCAATAGATGTGACCTTTGACACCAGCATGACCTCAGAACTTGTCAAGGAAAGTATTAACTTCAACCGCAAATTTGGTTCTTACTCTGTTGACTACAAGTTCAATTTAAACAAAAATAGAAATGCTTACAAAGCCAAAAAACATTAATAGAAAGAGCAACAATCAGGCAATCAATAGTTTGAAATATAGCATTTGAGACACTTTTCGGGAGTACATATAAAATATCTCTAGGAAGGAGGTATTCAAACGAACAACTGAGTACTTAGATCCACCATATCTCAGTACTTCAGATAAAAATGATGAGTACTGGATAGAGTGGGAATTTGATGGGATACCCATTATTTTTGCTCGAAATGCTTTTTTTACTTAACAAAGTAGCAATTTTTTTGACATATCAAGCCTAATAAGTTGCAGTTAAACTAACTTGCCTAATTGGCAATGAATTAAGACTGCAAGCATTTCGTTTTGTTTCTGATCAATTAGTGGTTTATATGTAAGCAAGTTACAAATTACTGCAATGTTAATATATGAAAAACTAATTACATTTTGCCTCAAAAAGCTACCATAAAGTCGCAAAAACATCAAGCTCTTCATAAATATATCTCACCACGAGACATATTGCTTAAAAAATTTGATATCATTGCTTTTAATCTGTAGGCAGTTACATACACCAAGTTAGCTGATGATACAAGCCTTAGGATAAAATACAATGCACTTCTTGGTGTGAAGGTCACAAACAATGGATACAGTTACTGCGGTCGATGGTAAGTACAAATATTTAACGCATTCAGTTGTGTATAAAAGTGGATTTTTTACCAAACATATTGGAAAAAATTATTTGTACGATGTAGCATGTATTTGACAAATGTTGGCTCTGATGAAAATACTAATTACTAATACTAATACGAATTGACTAATTTTCTGCTAGCTAAAATAGTCAATGCTATTATGGCAATGCTTGTTATAGATTATGTACATGTATAAAATCCGGTATGTACGATTGATTTATACAGAAATAGTTACAGGGCATTAATAACATGGTGAATCTTGTAATGGATGGAATACACCATCCTACAATTGTGATGCTATAGTGAGGCTGTATCACATTATCCCGCAAAACAATATTCCTTTAAATCGAATTATTATGGTGAATGCAATCTCAGCACCCTTAATGACATGTAACTTTTTTAAGAAAACTATAAACGTCTGAAGCAGTTATAGCTAGCAAAAATTGTGAAACTAAAAAGCATGATACCGCAGCAAGCAGCCTCTGACATGTTCCATTTCATTGCAGTTATGTAAACAGAGTGATTCAATTGAAAATCTTGTGTTTGTGAGAGCATGCCTCATTTTAGAAACCTAGCTAACATTGCTTCTTAATATGGAAATGTATAGAAAAAACGCTGGATACCTTATAAATGATTTTTTGTTATTGCGATAAAAGGGCTTTTCCCCAAGGTCAAATAGTCACTTGGTGTGAGTGTTCTTTGCCTTGAAGAAAAGTGATTTTTTGCCAATAGTATTTCTAGTTTTGCGTAGAAACACTCGGCATAATTTGGTTGTTTTGGTTAAAATAGGCAGCTTCTTAAACTTTAATAGTTTATGCTTGTGAGATAGGAAAGTCCTTTTTTAAACATGAAACTGCAAAAAAATGGGAGCTTTCATGAGATGATCCTTCATTGTTGCGGTAAAAGCACTTTTTACCAAGGTTGAATATGTCTTTGCTGTGAGTGCCCTTTGCTTTAGAATAAAGTGATTATTTTTGCCAGTATTTTAAGCCGCTGAGTTAGACACTCCCGGCCTATATTTGATTAGTTGGTTCAAGTATGCAGACTTCTTAAAGTTTTTTCTGCTTGCTATGTAGCTAGCCTATAAGTTTCATAATGTTTAGCGTTAACAAATCCTTTTTTCTGACATTAATTAGTTTGTGGTTTATCTATTGCTTAAAACGAAGAAAATTTTTTTATGCAAGAAGTTGATAGCCATCTTTTACTCTGACTGTAACCAAATGCAGATTATAGTCTTGTTCGATTAAAACTTGGATGTAGATTTTCCTAACAAAATTTTGTTAATTCTACATTTACTTTTTGAAAACCTAAACTCTAATTTATTGAAATACAAACCGATTGTGATATATCTATAAAATTTAATATGCAGTGTTATTCATGATCATTAGTTGTTATAGAAGTGCAGCACTAAATTAAAAAAAGTAATGCGATCCCTGCTAATGTGTTATTCATGGGCAATGAAGGTAAAAGCCAAAGGTTCTTGCTGGACTACGGAATGTTACTTTTATATTCTTCATAAAGGTATATAGCCATAAATGGGACTGAGTGTACACCCAAAGCTGATGTTATAATCAGTCATGATGATTCTAATGCATACAACTACTGGTCACACCATGTTAGAGTTTACACACGTGAGTATAGTAAAAAGAATAACTGTATTGTTGTTGATAGGACTCTATAGACATTATAAAGTTTGCTATAAAATCAACAGGTGAACGAGAACTCATCAGTTAATGCAAAGTTAGACTATAACTCAGCTTTCCATCTTTTCTGTAATAATGCAAGTGTTATACCAACATTTATTTGACGACTACACCAAATTCAATGTTTTGTGTTCTATCGATGTCATCCACAACATTGATCAAAAATTTTAAAATTTTATTAGTGCATCACAGCTGCCGAGATGTTATGATAAATTCAAAATAAACGGTAACTAGAAATGCTTAGTGAACCAATTACTCACTGAATTCCTTGTTTGTGCAGCTTCATGTGTTACCTTGTAATGAACTTTATCAGCACAGATTTGTTTTTATAGCACTTTTATTCACACTTCTTTTTATTTAGGTGAAAAAAGTGTGTATGAATTTTATATAAATTACATTTATATACATGTAGAATATAAAAGTAATTAACATTCATTGAATCAATGTTAAGCCAATTCAGCACGTTTCACAAGCAGCAGGTTATCTGAAGTGTTCAGTTACACCATGTGGTCATCTGATCCTTGTTTTAGTTGAAGGGATTTGTGACAACGAGCTAGAAGCAGGTGTACACAGCATTGAGATTTACATGGGAAAGTGCTACTGGAGCCTAACTGAGCCAACTAACTTTGTAGTAAACTCTCATAATTCTCCTTCAAGACTTCACATCGAGGAAGTAAGAAAGGAGAAGAAAGTGGATGGAGGTAAACAGTGTGAATCTTTTGGAACATTTTAATATCTGGCTGTTAGGGATTTAATGTAGCTCCAAGTATGAATAGTACTATTAGTTATAGTACAAATAAATAGTTACATGGAGGTAACCCATTTAAATCTACTAAGTATTTTTTCCTGCCCAATTGATTCAAAGTAAAACATTTTACCACACAAACGCGTTTTATAGTACATTGCGCACTGGCTATAGCAACATAATAGAAGTAGTCTTCATATTTAGAAAAGTTATAATATTTTGAGTAAACTATAACCTTGTGCGCAAATTTTTTTTATTCAATACAACATGATTTAGCTATAAAATAGGTCTTGCCATAGCAATGTAGTTACTTACTAATCTTTCACGATGAATGATTTTGAATTAACTTTTCATTAAAGAAATGTTTTTTTTGGTTCAGTATACAGCCATGAACATTCCGTCTATAGAAGTCTCACAGGCTATCTTACCAGATACCACTACTATGATTTTGATGATGATACTGATGTGGGATCCCTTCTCACCGTGTCGTATCAAAAACAGTTTGATGAGACAACTCTAAGGCTAACAGCGAGTGGGACTCATTCAGCTGACACAATTGCTGCCAACCGACCCTGCAACAAGTGGTAGGATCACAAATAATCATTAGTTCATTTCTTATTATCTTTAAATTCAAATTTAATTAAATTGAATACATTCTATCATTATAAACCATAAAAAATAAATGAAAAATCTGGGCTTTGCTGGATCCGCTTGAACTTTCCTAAACTTTCTCCTTTGGCGAAACAAAGTTCAAAGGTGAAACTTATGAAACTCTAAGTAAGTTATTGCATTTTAAAGTACAAATGCTGTGAAAAAATATTTTTACTTACTAAATTCCCATAGAACATTATTAAGGCTTTTTCTAACAAAAATTTTTTTTCATGGAAGAGGCGATAACTAATCAGTTATGCTTAAACAGTCGAGTTGTTTGCAATGAGCTCTAATCACATCTTAAATGATTACTAACCAAATTTTCCATGAATCAAATCTAATTAAAGTGAAAAAAAAACATTAAACACAGTTCATGAGTTAAATCTTTGTTTTAAATAGAACTGCAAACTTACTTTCATGCCATAATTTTACAAAGAAAGCGCAATACTAAATTTGTTTGAAATACAGTCAAACATGGATAACTCGAACTTCAAGGGACCGAGCAAAAGTGTTCGAATTATCAGAGCGTTCAAGTTATCAGAGCACTGTCACAAGTCCATAGATTTACTTGTTTATTAGTAGATACATGTACATATACAAACTATAATATAAATCAAAAGCACAAATGGCTTGTTTCAAATTAAATGCTTCTAATGTAAAGTTTAAAACGTTTTCATGAAAAAGTATAGAGATTTTTCTATCACTTGAGATTGGATTATTGTTTGAGGTGATGTTATTGCCAGGACGTTTTTCAGATTGACATTGGCAAAACTTGATCGTTGTTGAAATGCTCAAAAGAAAAGACATCTTTTTCTTTTGGGGTTTTACCCACGATCAATTTTGCCGTTTTTTCTTGAAGTTTATGCAGATTACCTTACTTTACCTGGGATTCGTTATGAACAACACTCCGAGGCAGTTCAATTAGAAGTTTTACGAGGTTTTACGGTACATTCTATATCACTCACGCTTTTTTAATAGATACTTATTGAATGTACACACGTATTCTGTGTTTAGGTCAAACGATGAATAGTTTTTTGTAGCTCAGACAACGTATACGTTTAATTACAACATTTTTAAGACGTTTTAAACATTCAACATTTCGACGTTGATTCAACACGGAATCAACGTCGGAAAACTATTCATCACGGGCTAGCCGGGTCACGCACACAAGGATTTTCGCCACTCAAATACAAACAACATGCGATTTTTGTTTTGTATGTGCGTGGCGAAAATTCTTGCGCGCGTGACCCAGCTAGCCCGTGCTATTCATCGTATCGCAGTATAAATCAAATTTCACCAAACTTTTAGAAAAGTCGTTGAAAAAAATATTTTGCCGATGGTGGTAATAACGACGCTTATGAATTACGAAAAGATGAAGTTTACCTCTATGGCTTTGAATAAAATGATTTTCTAAAGCGATAACAACCGTTTCGGTAGCCGTTGGGCAAAAAAAACAGTTCGAATTAACAGTGTTGAGTTCGAGTTATCTATAGCAATTTATCATTACGTGGGAACGGACCAAAGGAAATGTTCGAATTAACCATGTGTTTGAGCTATCCGTGGTCGAGTTATCCATGTTTGACTGTATTTGTTTTTTATTTTAGACCTTCTTTTAAAAAGAACTAGTTACAAAAAAGTTTAGGATCAATTTTGATTTTCTCTGTCAGTCAAGTATCTAGCTACTTGACCATTTCTAGTATTGGCTTTCAATTTAACCGGCAGTAAGTCAACTTTGTATACATACTAGCTATAGTGAGTATTTCAAGATGGCTTAAACTTGACTGAAAATCTTGGCACTCTGAAGTCATTTAGAAGTTTAGCAAATCCAATGACCTAAATTCTTTGTTACGGTTCGAATGTGAGTGTGCTGAGACTGGGTTATATTTGGGCAAATCTTTGCAGGTACTTTTTGATTGACAACTCACCATGCAAAAATCCTGGAGATATATCAGGTGTTAGTTTTTGGAAAGGCTACTCCCGCTCATATCAACCAATGCAAGGTATGTTGTTTATTAATATAGAACTCTAAATGGTGTCACCAGCTTTCTGTACAAAGCTGTTTACGCCTATTCTAAATTGCAGTTACCCATAACAAGTTGGTGCTGTAACTAAATGGCGCCAAGTGTCAAAGTGATAAAGACTTGATTGGCTGTTTTAGGAGATAGCAAAAAATGACAAATATTAAAAGCTATTTGAAAATTTGATTAGTTCCAAAAAACCTTTTGTAATTCTTCACTCTTTTATGTAATTTTCAACTTCAATATTTGAACAGCTAATAATATTTTTAGCCTCTGCCTTAACACTTGAAACTGAGGTTTGATTTTTATCTGAAACAACAGTGTCATTGGAAAATGTGCTTTCCTGGTTTATGAGCCATCACTCAATAATTACTTTCAACTAAATATATTCATCCAAGCAAAAATGGCTTTGTTAGAGATTATCAAACATGATCAAGTTATGGTTTTATTGTGAATTTAGCATGTTATTTATTTGTTTGCTGTTTTCTTTGCCTACATCAATGACACATTATTTTTGTACAAAATAAACATATACATATGTTGCATCATGACTTGTGCAGTCACATATTTTGCTTAATCTTTTTAGGATGCACTTTTGCAAACAGTTGAAAGTTATAGATTACTCTTTTTACATTTGGATGTTTGTTGTATCATATGAGTTTTAAATTTTAATTCAATTTTAGTTTAGTTTTTAATTTAGTTTTTCAAGTTTCTGTCTGTGGAAAAACACATTTTCTTTAGTTCTTACAATTATTTTACAACCTTTCTAATGTATGAAATTAATTTTACATACATGTATGTTAATACCACATAGTATTTTAAAGGGAGTTTGCAATGTAGTCGTACTGTGTGCTGCCTTTAAAAGTTTTGTCTTATTTTTTACTTTTAGGTACAACCGTTTTTTCAAAATGATACAAAGAATCCTGCTCGTGAATTTCTTTTTCATAATAGTTTTAATAAATACTTTTACAACCTGCAGATCTTTAGCTACCCAAACTATCTTTAACCTACATGTATATTCATGTTAGTTGATATGACAAATTTATCAAAACTTCAATGACCTCTATGCGCTGTCCCTAAACTTAGTTATATAATTTACCAAATTTCTATGGATGGACCATTTTAAAGCCCTCATACTCACATATTGCCTGAGCCACACTAACCAACCTGTGCAACTGTGTACATGGCTGACAGCAGTACATGCGTAGAAGACTGCCAGGCAATGAAGAGCCATTTTGGGAAAATGAAAAAATACCGGAAGTAAAGATGCTAATGCATTTAGAGAACCTGTTCTTGGTGACCAATAAAACTTGTGCAGACCTACCATATGCTCAATGTCTAGCAAGGCTGCTAATGGGCTTCCAGAGTGTGCTCAGCACGAGTGAAGAAAATGTGGGCTGGACCTCTAAAGTGGAACACTCTGTTTCACTGAAAAGGGATTTCAATTTATGCGCCAATACCCCACTGGCTCTGACCAGAAAAAGATGCTGAGGTAGAATGACAAGTAAAGGATCTCTTCAACAATAAGCTTATCGAGCCTTCTAGAGACGTTTTTAGTTCTTTAATGGTGTCAATTTTGAAGAAGGATAGATGGGACGGTTCCGTATTGACTACCGCCGGCTAAATGTGGTCACATAACCTACCTATGCCTACCCCCTCTTCAGATTGATGACAGCCTGGAAGCCCTCTCTGGCCGCAAGCTCTTCAAAATCTTGGATCTGGTTAGTGGCTACTGGCAGGTGCTTTTGAATGTTGACACCAAAAAAACATCAGCATTTGCTACCAACTCCAATCTCCACTTGAACTCATTTTTGCACTAGCCTCCTTCCAAGAAGCTGATGGCATTTGTATTGCACAGCCTACATGGGAGGACACTATTGCTCTATTTGAAATACGCATTGTCGTCACACCAAATTTCGACACATACCTAGATGTATTCCAGCCGCTGAAAAGAGCTGGAATCAAACTCGATGGCAGCCAAGTACTAATTTTTCCAGTCGCCGATGCACTATCTGTGCTATGTTGTCAGTGCTGAAAAGTGGCTACTCACCCTGAGAAAACAAAGGTGGTTTGAGAATGGCCTACCCTCAAGGAGCTACAAGGCTACTCTGGCATGGTTGAGTAATAACATCAGTATTTTCTGAGCTTGGCTGTCACCCCACAACTCTTGCACTGGTTGATTGAAAAAGGGAAACAGTGGACATCAGGTGAGGAGGAGCAGATGATCTTCAAGAACTTAAGGGGAAACATATCCTTGGCGTTTGTCCTAGGATACCATATTCCTAGCATGCCATACATATTGGATAAAGATACAAGCAGATATTGAACATGGGTTCTGCTATCCCAGGTTGCAGACAAAGCTGGGAAGATGTTTTCCCACTTTAGTCAGACCGTTGCACTTGTAGAAAAGAAGAGTTGCACTACCTGGAAAGACACGTTGGTTGGGGTCTAGGCTGTGAAACACTTCTGACCGTTTCTCCACAAACGACAACTTCTGCTCCACACTGACCATTTTTCACTCTACACAGGAAGAATGAGCCATCTAAACAAACAGCCGGATGACTAAAAACCTTGACTGACTTTTAGTACACACTAGAACATTGAGCCGGGTTGCGCCACAAGAATGCAGGGGAGCTAAGCCGACAAACGTACAAAGAGCGCCTGCAGTGTGAGCTCATCGGGCTGTGAGAGCACACCATGGAAACCCAGGCCTTATTGACTAGACTTAAAATGCCCAACAGCAGTATCAGAGGTTGTCAAGACTATTGTTTTAGACCAAGTCCAAAACCAACTTCATGGCCCAACCTAATGCCAATGGCCCAACCCGGCAATTAACCCAGAACCGGCTGATACTACCCTGGAACTCTGTGACATGGCTTGTGTTAAAACTCAAGGTGATGTCAACAAGGAACTGACTCAAATGCAGGCTACAAGCTTAGGACCAATTACCACTATGTACCTTGCCCTATCTCTAGCAGAAAAGCTGACCAAGGACCAGTGTCAATTGAACAAAGTGTTGGAAGCTACGACATCTCTTCACAACCAGCCCCGATTGTGTCAGTCCATATGTTAGTCATTTCATTTCAAAAACTACCATAAGAAAAATGCATGCTTTGGTCTACTCTGGGATAAAAATGACAATCAGCCAACTCCGTCTGACATGGTGCTGAAAAGCTGTGAAGTATGCCGAGCAGCAAAGTGCAGTGGATTGAACAATACCATTGGTAGACAGAGGCTGTACTCGGGGCACCTCGGGTAGAAAGTAGCAGTAGACTTGCCGAGGTCGCTGCCAATGACACCAAATGATACCATGTAGAATTTAGTGCTAACAGACCACTTCACTTGGTGTCAAGTTGCTTTTTGACAACCAAGACTAGTAAGTGACAGAAAGGAGAGCATCAGAAAGTCACACATCGTGCAGTTCATTGTTTTTATTGCAACCGTTAAACTGTACTATTATAAATATTGTAAAAGATTTGGCCAGCCTGTACTCGTGCGCGGTTTAGCTTGTAATAAATGTTGCATAAATGTAAGAAAGTGAGTGTCGTTTTTTGTTAATTTTTATTCCAAAAGAAATTCCATTAACTGACTACTACTTTACCTTTCTACTGACAGCGCTTTTTACATATGCATGCATTTTACCCATTCCGGATAATAGAAACCACTACGAAACTGTACACGAATAATAATAAAAAGAGTCGCTAATACGTTGGCATAGTTAGTCAAACTAACAATTTATTAGCGACACGATAAGTAATAAAAAAGGCAGACACAATATGCAAAATATATATACAAGTATTTATTAGAGTAGACGTTAAACAGATAGTCATAACCTGGCAAAATTGCGAATTTTTTTTGCTTGTGTACTCCAGAGATGTAATGCTAGTAAAGCAGGTGAAGAGACACATCAGTCTTTCTCACGATATATTCAATATTTTACACGACAACTTCACCTCAAATACATTTTTGTTTTGGAATAGGAGACGGTACATTAGACACTGTTGCCGAACATATGTTGTTACAGAACATATGTAAGTTAGAGATTATCATTCTTTTAGTTTTTCCATCATGGAATCAGTAAAGTTTTCTAAATGACCTAATTGATGCTTTTTAGTTTTTCTTTTAATTTTAATCTAGATTAATAACACAAAACCATATAGAAGCTGTGACCCGATAGTTATGTTTTTCTTTGTCATGAAATTAATAAAACGCCAGCATTATCGGACACATTACCGTAGTGCACCAAATCTGTTGTCTGGGATTAAAAAACAAGTCTAAATGGAATTTTTCGTCAAATGTGTCTTCATGAAAGATAGGCTGTTCTTAGGCTATAATCACTAATTGTTTTCAAATATGTAAATATCAAAGTTACATTTTTTGCAAATGAGCCATTTACAGTCGGCAATTTACTGACCTATATTCTCATATGTAAAATAAAGGTTCATCTGAACTGACAAACTAGTTAAAACATTTTCAAGTGTCTTTTTAGTTAGGAAGCATTACAGCTCTTTCCATCAGTTGGTATTTCAAGTTTTAAATATATGCAAGACAAACTACAACAAAAAATGGTTATAACATTTTCAATAAAGTTTCAAGTATTCCATTTTAAAACTTGTTCTACAACATTTTATTGATGTTGCAGTTTGCTGTTTTAAACATACTTTTTTAACGTTGCACAGCACACCAAGTTGATGCAATTAAATCTATTATAAAAAAACCCAGAAGACAGTTGAACTAACTTTAGAAACAAGTAAGTTTTAATTGTGTTTTGATATTTTCTAGTCAGTGGTGCTTGCAATGGAATAAGTTCTGGAGCTCGAAACATCACCTATGCTGTCACCGGTTGCTCAGAAGGCCATGAATCAGATGCCAAGACTGGATCAGGAGCCTCTTTTCACATTTTTGTGGAAGAATTAAGAGTCGATTTGGTAAAAACATGCCATTCTAAACCAGTTCAGTGTGATGGACCATAGGACCAATTTCTCCAAACATATTTCTAACTGCATTGTCTTATGTCTACTCCTTGACCGTACCAAACATGAAAACACTATCAAACGTTTCATCATTTTACTTTTACTTTTACTATCTTTCAGTATAGTTGTCAATAGTATAAATATCTGAGGCCTCAAAGAAAAAATGCTAATCAACATGCATGTTTTCTGCATACTACTATTTTTAAATATGGCTTAGTATTTTCAAGGCACATATGCCGTATAACTTTGTACACTTAGATATTGCTTTTTTTTGAAGACAGCTTTTACAATCAACTAAAATAGCTTAAAAATTCTTTATTATTTTTTCCAGTTTTGAATAGCTTAAACCCATCAGATAATTGTCCTTTGACAAAACAGTAAGAGTCATTCATCACTACATAGACACAACTGGTACACCGGATTGTTATATCTTTTAACAGTTCATAGACTTTACTATGAAGTAGATCTTGTAATGTGTTTCTGTTAACACAGATTGTTTGTCTGTTGCACCTTTGAGTTAAAAACATGTTTACTTAAGCATGGGATTGTGCTAAGGACCTCTTATTGAGATAAAGTTAGTCACTTATCAGCTGACACTTCCTTGGTCCCTCTAGAAATATCTTTATAATATTATTGTATATTTTAATATTCATTGCTGCACATTTGTTATAATCTTCTAGCAAATCTATTACAATCTTTACCATGCTCAATTTGCATTTTCTTATTGCTATCTATATTCAGTTCACAAATACATGTTTGTTTGCGCCAAACATGCTAACTGAACCCTTGTTTAGTGTACATTGAATACCATGTTTGATGGCTCATCCTCAGCATTCATGTGTTAGTTTGTTTATCTTAACTTGGGTTTTCTTCATTATCAATGTTGAAAGTCACCATTAGTCACTCGAAGATTCACTTTTGCACTTTAAGAGTCCCATTTTCACTTTAAGGTAAAATATAACATTTGAGATAAAATTTAAAAATAATCTAAATCAGACTACCTGAGGAAACAACATCAACTGATGCTTAGAACTAACATTATCACTGTAACTATTAGTTCTAGGGGTCAGAGACATCACCACCTTGTCTGCAATGATCCCATAACTGGTGCACCAATAATAATCAGCTGTATTAATATTATCTTTAGATTTGACAATTGCTCAAACTACTGCTTTAAAAATAAATAGCATTCTGCGATTTAGCTGTCAAAACTAAACCAACCTTGCTTTTCACCTTTGAAACTGAACAGAATCTGATAGCTCTAGTAGTAAGTAACCTCTCCCAACTATGAGAAATTCAATTGAAGTATTTGTTTATAAAAAAATCTTATTAATTAGTGGTAGTAGGAGTATCGCTGATATTAATCTTTTCATAGGTTGAAAATGTATAGCAATGCAACAAGCAATAACTATAACATGGCTGGCTTGTTGAGAGATAGCCTCAAATCTTGAGCAATATCTTACTGTTGTATGTAGATTTATAGTTGCTTTCATGTCTACTAAATTTTTACAATTTCTACTAGCTATGTCGACATTTAATAATGCCTTATTGCATTGTTTACCTCTATATGAGCTAGAAACTTGTAAAAAGTTGGATAGGGCAGTTCATTGCTACTGTAAACTATGTTTAGAACTTCATTTTTAGTATCCTTGTCAAGACCAAGTCGGTATGTCATACTGATTTAGTGGGAGCCAATGAATGTGACCAAAGTATCACAAAATTTTTTGATAATAATTTGACTTCTTATTTAGCTATAGCCAACGGAAAGCCACTCTCATTGTAAAATACCATAATCTGGTCTATGGTGACACAATGTCATTGTGACACATGCTCAGCATTCTCATTAATTTGTCTTCTAACAGCACTCATAGACTTACTACCAGGTAGTCGGAATTATATAATGTAGCACATTAAAAAAGCATCATATTTTTGTGAAATGTGATCCACTGAGAGCTGAGCCTAAAGCTGAGCTAAGACGAGGCGGGCTGTGCTCAGTCAGGCAGAATAATGAGGTAAGAGTCAAGCCAGTCAGAGCCAAGCCGAGCCGAGCCGAGCCAGAGCCGAGGCCAGCCGAGCCGAGCCAAAGCCGAGCCGGATCAAGCTCAACCAAGTGGAATGAGATGGGGGCCTACCCGTTATATAAGCCTGAACATTTGTGCTAGAGAGCAGAGCTGTTCTGGGCCTGTTCATTGCACGTGCTTGACTATTATTGTACTCTTATAAACAAACCAAAAATACATGTATAAACTTATGCATCGAGTCTTATACTGGTGGAGTAAGTGAGGGTGGCACAAAACCTTTGCAATATGCTATGAGAAATATGAAAGTAACACCGACAAGATTACTGGAGGATAAACTTTAAAGTTTGAAGCAATAGGTGAAGTGTCTACCAAAAAAAAGGGTTATGAAGAGTCAGTCAAGGTCTTTTGCCTTGAACTCAATCTTGTTTACTTAAGAGCTTTGATTATTGATGTAGATGAAATCGTACGGTGTAAAATCAGAAGCTGCCAAATAGATGTATACAAAGTTTTGATGTATTCTGATCAATAAATTCGTGCTAATTCAAATAATCTGTAGCACTAGTATAACTCTCAAGTATCTTGGCCAAATGAGCAACTACATAAACTTTTTCAAAGTGAGTTTGTTGGAAGCTAAAGTCACTTCTATAGCTTTGTCCAGCTTGGTTTCATTGATAGTTTTGTGTAGTTGCACTAGTCATCCTTTAGTTCACTTTCTGTTTGCATGCTTTTTGAATGAATGACATTTGAAAGTGGATTTTACAATCATGCATGAGTTTTGACACAAACATTCACATTTATTGGAAGATATTCGGCGCAATTATTTTTGAATGCAATCAAAAATTTATACATGTCTAATGGCAGTTGTGTATAAAAATAGCCTTATATGAATTCTGATATACTTTTAAAATGTACATAATTTACGAAATACTTGATCTTACAGATTTTGAACAGTTAATCAATATGGTTATGAAAATGTGTAAAAAAGTTATGCACAAAGAAGAGCCCATTTTGCCAATATTGTGAACCTCTTGATTGTTAGTGGGTCATATAATGTATCTTTAATGTATCTTGAGACTGATGTAAATGCATTTGAGCCGAATTTTATTAACTGAAAAGGCAGCCGGAATGATTACGTTATGGTGCACTACAAAAATGTTTGATAACTGCACGCTGCGCACAAGAAAGATATACATAAGTAAATTTGTATCTATATGTATATACATATATATATCTATAAAATATGTATAGTGGAACTTCACTCTATAAGTTAAACATTTTATTACTAATAGTTTCATGTGGTACAATAAGTATCACTATCAATAAGAGTGTGATACTTAATGTACCACATGAAACTATTAGTAATAAAATGTTTAACTTATAGAGTGAAGTTCCACTTATACATATTTTATAATTTAGCTCTGATTTATCATTGAGCACTCTGTAACGATTTCTGTAACAATTTGTGCCCCTTTGTATATATACATATATATACATATAAATATATATATATATATACATACATATAAATATATATATATAAATTTTAGTGTTTGTGATTAGCTCTGTCTAGCGATAACTATTAAAATATTGGATCTTGGTAATGTAAATGATTTAATCTCGGAACTTCCTGTTTCCCAGCCAAAATGCTAACCCATTGAGCTAGACAAGTTTGATGAAATTATTAAGTGATATGAGTTGGTATTTTGGTGAACAAACGCTTAGTGCTCTGCATTCTGCAATTCAATAAAGTTTGCTCTTACGGCTATTATTAGTATGCTTAGTAATAGGGGTACTAGCTTACTCAAATTAGCCATGGGTAATGTGACAGATTAATGCTACGTGGCAAGCAACTGCATTACTTGCCACTGTGTACAAGCTGTTTTTAATACCTGCGCAACGCCCGACATTCGGCTAGTACATGTATATAGTAGCCGATTACGAAGACAAATACTGAATATTAGCTGTAATATACCGAGATATATACATGTATATCTACCTGTATATATATATATATATATATATATTTATATATATGCACCTGTATACATATGTATATGTTTATACATATATATAAATATATATATATATATTTATATATATGTAAATATATAGAACTGTACATAAATTTTGGAGAGCTATTTTTATATGTCAGTATGTGTCAGTCTATTTGTTTGTTCAGTTGCCTGTCTGTCTGGTACAAGCGACTAAGTTTTAGAAATGAAAAGTTCATTGCAAACAAAATTTGAATTCAGAACATCCAGTTATGCAGAAAAGCATGTATACAATACACTAAATGGCTAACCGAACATACAATAGATTAAATTGTGCACACACTGTACTTAAAGCACCTGCCAAAATTTGATGATGTCACGCTTGCCACATAAGTTTGCGTAATGTGTGAGGACGGGGCAAAAATAATATTTGCTCCTTTGTTAAAAAATGCCTGAAACATTGCAAGACTATTGCAGTCAGTATAGAGCTGCAGTGATTATTACAGTTGATACAGTATAAATTACACAGAAATAAATGCAATGAGCAAAACTAAATACAATACACAGAAATAAACAAAACACCTTCAATTACAAGTTAGAATATCTAATGTACATGTTAATTAAAACAAATTTCTGTGCAATATACTAATAATTCAATACAAATATCTTCAATGTCATAATATATGACAAGCTACACGTATAAGCAATACACAACGATGATCAATATTATTCTTTGCATCCATTTCCTTATTGACAAATGTCATAGTAAGCTCTAGCGAGTCTAGTCATACTGAATTGTCCTTTGATTAGACTTTAGTTGCCTCTTTGCAAGAAGTCCGTAACGTAATGATTGAGTAGAGCTGAGAGTGAGCCCAGACGTAACGCCAGTTGGCTCCCATCACATAAGCACTACACAAAGATGCTCAATATTATTCTTTGCATCCATTTCCTTATTGGCAAATGTCATAGTAAGCTCTAGCGAGTCTAGTCATACTGAATTGTCCTTTGATTAGACTTTAGTTGCCTCTTTGCAAGAAGTCCGTAACGTAATGATTGAGTAGAGCTGAGAGTGAGCCCAGACGTAACGCCAGTTGGCTCCCATCACATAAGCACTACACAAAGATGCTCAATATTATTCTTTGCATCCATTTCCTTATTGACAAATGTCATGAGTAGGCTCTAGCGAGTCTAGCCATACTGAATTGTCCTTTGATTAGACTTTAGTTGCCTCTTTGCAAGAAGTCCGTAACGTAATGATTGAGTAGAGCTGAGAGTGAGCCCAGACGTAACGCCAGTTGGCTTCCATCTCAATAGAAAACATTTCAAACCATTCTGTAATTATGATTCGGTAAGTACCTGATTCTTTGATTGTAGTTCTGTCATTATAGCACCTTCAAAATATTTTAGCTTAGTCAAGGGACCCATTTGCTTTGTAAGGGCCTATTATTGGTTGTGAACTTTTTAACACTATTTAGATGACCCTGAGATACTGCTGGCCCTTGCTGATAATACTTGATGGTATTAGTGATATGTTCCACCCTTTTTTGCAATTTATTTTTTTAAGGGATACGCCATTACTGGCCAAAACAACTTATTATCACGTTACTTGTCATTTAGTCTGTTTATGAAAATTGCTCTGACTAATTGGTTATTGTAATCTACTTATCAACTTACTTACTACTTACTTATTTACTAATCATTCAGGCACTGTAAAACCTACCCACACTAATTTTGGCTTTAGAATAAAATTATTATGAACTTTTATTGGCTCAGGCTTCCAAAAGATGTTGTTTAGTTCACAATGAATGTAACTTTGGACGATTTGAGAAGTTTCCTGTTTTTACTTAACCTGATAGCTTTAGTTTACCACTGTTTACTTATAATTATTGTAAAAGACATTTATGATATCTCGATAGCCTTTCCATTAGCTGTTACTTTTGTAGTCTAAAGCTGATCATTCATTTTTTAACATCCAATACATTTATCTTCTGTCTTTATTACCGAGTTAGTAAATTTATTTTTGCGACAAAATTAGGGAAAATGTGACTGTAACACTTGCCCTATAATCTGCAATGGAAAAATTTTTTTTGCAAAAGATTTCAGTTGCTGTCTGCCGTAATGTTTTGTAGAATGCGTTGCTGGTCTTGAGGCTGTACACTCTTGCTTTCTGGCGACGACTATGATAACCTGATCAGGCAATCAAGGTCTAGACCAGAATTCTTTTCTGACTTTGACTGAAGAATGCTAAATATTACTAAAGTGAAGAATGCAACAAAAAGCTGACTAATACTATTGCGGTGTAGAGAAAGCAAAAGGTGTACTTTGAACTAAGCGCTGTTCATTTCTAGCATATATGCTTCGGCAGTTTAGAGTTCAGCACTGTCAGAGTTTGTATATATATACATCTGTACTGGTATATATTCACAGAAACTTATTTTGATAAAATTTGTTATTGAGACTGATGCACTAATCTGCAATATCACAACAATCAACTTATAAAAGATTGATATTATTCTACTGTCAGCCAGGCAGCAAACCTCCATTTTACTTTAGCAGATGATGCTTGGAGACAAAACCAAAGAGCTTTAATGAGAAATTAAGCAGAACCAATACAAATAAAACTAAGCAAACCGAGGCTTAAGGTGAGCAATTAAGATTGCTACAATTAAAGCTGTAAAATTATTCAATTAACGGATAATAGCCCTCTCAGTATTACTGAATCGATACACTAAAAGCAGGAAAAAGAGAGTGAGAAAACTGCTTGATCAAAATTCAGAGCAGGTTACAGGCTTATGGCAGATCTTTCAAAATCCAGCACCTTGAAATTAGAAAACACAATTAAAAGAGAGAAGTTACTCTTAACGCCACTTGAGACAGACTAAAGAAATGAATGAGCGCTACTAAAAGTTTTTTGGTTTTTAACAAAGCATAAAGATAAACCTAAAAAAAGGCTGCACTAAACACAAAATAGCCTAAATTTACAAATTGTGCTAACACAAAAATAACAATGAATTCAAGTACTTAAGGATTAAACCCCGCAACATTAGCCAAGAAATGAAAGTACAGCACGAAGTGACTACCAAATACAAGAAACGTGTTTAGCAGAATCTGGAAGGCCAAAATAAGGCCAGCAAAACGCAGAATTTTATTTAGTTGTATGCACTTGCCTGACACACAAAGGCAGTAAAGCTATCAGGCTTCTAGATCGACTTACACATAATTTTAGTAGATTTTATCAAAAATTGTCAGTATTTTTCATTATTTGCAATTGATTTTGATATTTGAGATGATGTGACTGCCAAGATGTTTGAAGATTAGCATTGACAAAACCTGATCGTGATTAAAACAGTCGGATCAAACAAATATACAATTATAAGGTTCATAGTTGCAAAGAGATTGACTTAATAGTGTCGCTTAACGTTGCAAGCAGAGCACAATTATTATAGCTGATATTAACTGCAGCAATAGTAGCATCTATGCAGCTGATTATGTCATTTTGCACAAACTTTTTTCTGAATGTTTTAACTGTGATCAAGCTCTGGCAGATTTAACTGTGAAACATCTTTGATGTCAGACTATCTCAATTGTAACAACAATGACAAATAATAGAAAATACTAACAGTTGTCAAAATCTACCAACATTTTTTAAGTCCATTTTTAAATAACAAAAAGAAATTTCATAGTAGTTTGTTTTATCCCAAAACATCTTACCAAAACGACTTGTTTTAATAGAACTACAATTGTAAATCATAGTAGGCCATTTATTTGAACTTTGAAAGATTTTCTTTTACGATACTACTAATATTTTACAATTGTGGAAAAAATCAAGTGCTGCAAATGTTTGGATATCAGGGTACCAAACAAATGGTCAAAAGTTAGAGACCAGTAGAAAATTTTGCTTTTAATAAGCAAGACCAGTTAATTCCCACTTGTATCATTTCGTCACTACAATTGTTTTAAACAAGATTACGAGATTAGAGCTTTATGATATAGTAGATTAAAGTAGCTCATACATTTACCGTAAAACCTCTAAGTAAACACCGTTGTGCTCTATTTTTAACCCATCCTTTATAGTGGCAGTTAATTAGAGGTTTTGTTCAAATAAAGGCTAGAATTGTACTCTTCAAATGGCTTGATTAATTATGCTCTAAACAAGATAACAAAATTAAAGCTTTATACTATAGTAGATGGAAGTTATCGATACAATTAATTGTATATGCTTTTATAATGAATAAATGAAGAAACAACAAATAACAAAACTAGCGAATTGGTAATTATTTACACTGATCGGGAAATGAGTTAATGTAATCAAGTTGGGCATACAGACTCTTTTTTAAGTTTTGAAAACTGGTGAAAATTATAAATTACTAAAAGACTGCGACTTCAAATAATTTAACACATTGCTCTCTTTCAACTTTGAGTAGATCTCAAAAGACTTTCAGTGTTGTTCAAAGTATCCTAATAAATTTTATATTCATAACTTACTTCAGACATCACGCAGTGGCATTAAAAGAGAGGAAGACGTAAATTTACTTTCACTATTCGTTTCACAGATGGATTCCCTCGCTCCCCATTCTTTTGTTGTTGACCACTATCCATTTGTCATTTGTACAAAGATAAAGAATCTGGCAGTGCAGTGGTAAACAGTCAAAGTATACCTACCTTGATTGTCAGACAGACAGAAGTCTTACTGATGGCTGTTATTACCTGATCGACTTTGCACAGTACAGACCTTGTAATCAGGTCTGTGATGAAGTGAGGATGTAGTCATTTGATGAGCAAAGATGCTGAACTCGTTGCCCAGGTTTGTGATAGTAGTAATGAAAATTTATGAAAATGCTAATCTTTTGCTTGGCTGTTACAATTGCATGTGTATATAAGAATCCGTTTGTGTGTTCCATTGTTTTTCTGATTTTATTCAAAATTCAGATGCGTATGCCAACTTCCTTAGGTCATGTAGGTAACATTTGTGGCTTCAAAACTTGGTGTAGTTCTTTAGAAGTTATGTTAAACACTACATGTAGGATGTTTAATTGAAAGTTTGAGTGGGGTGAGCATCGCCTGGCTTGCTTTTTGCTTGCTGGAGACATGCGATCATAATGACACAAATTGATGTTTGAGACTGAGCTTTTTTTATTAGGCTCAACTAAACTTCTCTTCAGATAAAATGATGTAAATGTACATTTCACCAAGACAATTTTTCGAAATTGGTTTAACTTTGTTAAAATCTGTTCAATGTAAAATGCAAGTCTGTTGTAAAACAGTTTTGTCTTTGTCGTCGGCATAAGATTGGTGAAATGCTTCATACTATGTTTGCCTGTTGTTGACAACCGTCATTGATAGAGTACAGCTAAAAATTGACCAGTCGTATTTTGCAGTGACGCTATAAATACAAACATAGAAAAATGGTGGTGTATACTCTTCTTTCAGATTATCATTTAAAAGTAGCGTTCAAATCGATATATACTGAGCACCAAACTACCATTCTGGAATCACTCCTATCCGGATCATTTGTCTTGTTTAACCAGTGCAAAAACTTCCGTTAAACAAATTACATTGTTACCATTATTACTATAACAATTAGTTTGCATATTATGATATGTTACAACGTCGCGAATTCTAATTGCTTTTACGGCCAGAATGGAAAAGATATAGATATCTATGTTGTATTTTGTTGGTTCAAAAAGGTGACACATTTTGTTGTGAAAGTTTGAGCTGGTCTGATATGAAGTCTTTTGGAAACATATTTCAAATAGTGATTATACTAGAAGCCAATTCAACTAAAACTCTTTTGAGGTTGAAATGAATCCACTAAGTCATCTAGGTGTAAACACACTTTTACAGAAAAACAAACTGAAAACTTTTTAGTATACACTTAACCACTTGCTTTACTTGCGAAAA
This sequence comes from Watersipora subatra, assembly GCF_963576615.1. NCBI lineage: Eukaryota > Metazoa > Bryozoa > Gymnolaemata > Cheilostomatida > Watersiporidae > Watersipora > Watersipora subatra. The sequence goes on from NC_088712.1 coordinate 41,227,482, forward strand.
AAATTAATCTTGCAAAATATACTTAAAATTCAGTCTTTTTATTTTTGGAAGTTGTAATGATAATGACAAAGAATTACTAGCCATGAGCTCAAATGTAAACAACTTAAATCAACTAACCATCTCACGGGCTGTTTTCAACTCTCCCAATTATTGTGGTTGTACTAGCTATTGGCATTATTCTAGCAGCCTCTGTAATAGTTCTGTTTCAGCCGGATAGTCTATGTTGTCGGAGAAAACGTGTTGTAATCACATTTTTCACCTAAGATAAGTATGACCAGCTCTAGCATGTCTTCCATCTAAGTTCATCATTAAGTAAAATGAGCTAATCTCTCATTCCATTACCAGTTTTTAAATCTTTAAACAGCAGCTTTTAAAAATTATTTTGCGCAATTCCAAAAAATAACTTATCATGTGAAAATAGTTGATGGTTTAAAGGTTGGAAAGCTGAAAATTAAGTTCGGAAACTAGAACTCTTGATACACAAAATTATTTTGAAGCATATCTATAACTACATTTTCTGTTAACTCATGTTCTGCGCTTCAAATAGCAATTCTACTGTGCATATGGGCCGTCATTGCACCTTCCTTTTTTATAATATTGTTATGTTCTGACTTAATGCAAAGTAAAACCAACAAACTATTAGCATTTATTTAGCCTTTTGAGCTAACTGTATTACATGAATTGCACCCGTGAGATTACATAAATAATCCAATCAGGTTGATTAATTAGTCGATCGGTCTGTGCCCAATAATTTGCGCAACTTGTTCACATTAGTGTGAAAGCTCATTAAAAGTGTGCATCTAGTAGCTGAAATTGCAGACTGTAGCCTTTTTTTATCAAAAATGGTTATTATTATGTGTTTACTTTTTCTGATTGTCTAAAAAGTGTACACAATGTTATTTCTGTCCATAACTCAGGATTTCTAAAAGTATTACTGAGTATTTGTATTTGGGATAATAGTTATTTATTGGATTTATACTGAGACTTGAACTGGGAACAGAATATATGAAAGTGCAAAAGTGTAATTGGATTGATCATGTCTCATATGAAACATTTGACAATCACATACTGAGGTGGCGGTTGGAACAAAAGTAACAATAACAAACAAGAATGGCGTTGAAAACTAGAAAATGAGACTTAATGCTTTTAGGCTATCTGAACGCTTACTATAAAGTCAAAACTCAAGAGACTGCAATTGAAGGAAATAGTTTGCCAAGCAAAGGACCGATCATAAGTACTGGAATCAACAACTTTCTACGGACCACACCAGTGATAACCACTGCAACTTTTCCAATCATTGTCATTTTAGTTGGTACTGCAGCTACTGTCATGCTAGTAGCAACCATAATAGTTTTGTTTCAGCGACATTGGCTATGCTACTGAAAAAAGTGCCCAACACTTGTGTGTCACACCTGAGGTAAGTATTACCACCTCTAGCATATCTTTCATTTCAAATGCTTATCGAATCTAATGTGCTTCCAACTAAATTTGTTACCTTGTCTTTTTAATATGTAAACAGCAAAAATATTATTTCTGTTAACACGCATTTTCATTAATTGTATTCAAGTTTTCCTGCACGCATAACAAACATAATTTACAAATTTTCTCTGCGCAAATGTAAATAAGCAACCAAACTCAGTTTTTTTATTTGAAACGCCAGGTTTAATCTAAAATAAAAAATGATTTCCTATTTCTGCATTTTCATGCCTAGTCAAATTTCAATGAAAACTACTTCGTGTAAACACTTTAATGTGTGAAAGAATTTTCTTAAAGGTCAATTGGTGTGTCTGTTTAGAAACTATAAGTGTTTTAAAAGAACAAACAGTTGCTCAGGGATCTTGGTGAGAAATGTCTGAGTCTAACAGCAAAGAAACCTTGATGGCTAAAGGCAGGCCCAGTTGTAAAAAGTAATTCAGGTTTAAGTTTCATTCCCGTTACCTCCACTAGCCTTTTTTAGATTTGAACACCGATTTGTTGGAGAATCAGACATTGTAGTTGACTAGGGAGAGTGGCTTAAGTTGTAACAAGAATACCATTTAATCTTAAATTGCCCTCTGTGACTGAGCATGTCTCCAGACGTCAAGGCTTCTTTGCTACTGGACTCAAACATGTCAGGTAAAAATCAAAATTTTTTTTTCATCAATACTCTTTTTTTAAAAGCGCTAAAGAAGCAGAATTTTACTACACTGCCATAAAAACTGTATTATTTAAATTCTGCGTGATGCTGGCAATTTCGGCTTAATTTGTTGAAGTCAAACTGTAAAAATCGACAAAGAAATGGCAGCAAAAATGTTTTTATTTAAAGGTCGACTTGCAACAAAATTCACATTACAGTTATTTGATATCAAAAGATTCATCACGTCTTACTCTGTTGTGTTGTAGGTGCCAAATATATGGAAATAAGATTACAAGCTCTTAAAAGCTAACAAACAAACAGTTAGTCGCCGCCACACGAGACCGCCGTAGTTTTGATTCTCTTTCCAAAACGGCTCAAATATGACGTAGCTGTGGTAGATGGTTTCTGTTTACACTTTCATGCAACCTTATTCGTTGAAATATTTTCACAAATATACTTCACGCATTCAATAAAACCATGTCTATTGTTCTTACGCATCTGTTTTATTGTCATTGTAATGCTGTCACTTTTAGCAGTGATATCTTATAACTTACTGAAAAAATTCATTAAACTTTTTAACCTTACCTCGAAGGAGTACATATCATTGTCTGATAATCATGACGAGCCTGTTGGTCACTTGTAATAATTGAAAAGTGCTGCAAAAATTATTTGCAAAGTATTGGGTCACATGATCAGATTACGACTAGACGATTAGACCATGCCGAAACAAAGCTGTAAAGTAGCGAGCATCTATATTTGATACGGGGTCTTCGGTAAAACCCGAATTGTTTGTCATAAACTAGTGCTACGATAAGTTTTATATTGAGCTTTTATTGGCCTCTCAATTTTTGTGAGAACATCACGTGACAAGACAATAACCAAACTGTAATGAAAACTTCAGATAAATAAAGAGATTCCAATGTATGGCAGCTTTTCGTTTTTGAGCTTTAATCACAGAAATGCGATTACAAGAGCTTGTAATCGCATTTCTACATATTTGGCACCTACAACACAACAGATTAAAACATGGCGAATCTTTTGATACCAAATACATGTAATTGTAATGTGAATTTTGTTGCAAGTCAACCTTTAAGGTTTGTGTTGTTTTAGATGCAACCTCAGAAGAATACTTCATTCCACCTTCGGCATATTCTGCAGGTACCTTCTAAAACTATTCTCTGTTCATAATTATGTTTTAATTATGCAGTAGTGAGATATAGTCTGAGCTCTTACGAGTAAAACAAAAATAACAGCATTGAAAATAATATGCTCAATAATAAGTTTATAGAAAGACAAAGTTTTTATTTATGTTGATGTTTATAGTCTAATAAGTTTGCTAGTGTTTTAAATAAGTTAAGATAAAAAGGATCGAGAAAATAGTAAATCTAAATAACTTAAAATATATTTTGGTTATTTTTGCTTAATTTTGTTAGGCTATTCAATCACAATTATTTTGGGTGAAATATTGTTATTTGGTTGGAGTTGTCAAAAGCAAAGTTTTTGTAATATCTAAACATTTTTTTGTGTGTGAAATTTGAACAATCATCAGTTTTTTATCAGTAAAAAACTAATTTTTTAAACTTTCATTGGCTTTGCATCAGTATCATCTGCTAAAATGCTGAATTAAACAATTACAGGTAAATTAGATTTCGGCGTTTTTGTTTCAGCACTTAAACCTGATTTAATAATTCACCTGATTTAATTCACCGAATAAAACAAGAAAGTTGATCGTGCTTATGTGTTTGGTAACATAAATTAATTTCAATGTATAACAAGGTAGGTAACTCCAGATTGATTGGTTGCGGGTATTAAGTCAGCAGGTATAAAAGTTTAATATGCTGAACTATTCTCTCTATATAACTTATAGTTAGGTTCTTATTAGGAGAGCTGTTCACAACTTTATTATGTAGACCCAAAATCAGTTCAACAAATAATAAAATATATTACTTTGTTTCACTCATTGGTTAAACTGTTCATTCAAGCAAATCTTTTGGCAATTTCTTTTACAAAGTTCCTAGTACTTAATAGCCAAAGTTTTAAACTTTCTCTGTAAGACAATCAACCAATTTTTATACCATGAATTAATGTTGTAGTTTAAACATAACTGAGCAATTAAGTTTTTTTAAAACTATTCTCAAGAGTTTACAACTATTTCCTATGTTTTATTTCTTTAATTCTACTCTCTCATCCCAGTCTTGCAATCACACATTTAAATTATTTTGCACAACTGGACCCGGTGATTGATGCATAATGAGACGCTCATACTTGGGGTGGTCACACTTACATGTACCTGGAGAACAATAATATATGCAAGTGCTGATTTGAGCATCTTGTCTTTCAGCAGTCTTATATTTAAATAAGAGTTATCAAAGATGAACTTTTACCAAAGTTTTAGAATATTTCATCAGAAAATAAGGCTATTTTTTATCATTTTCAATTTCTTTTGATGTTTGAGTGAATCTGACTACTAAGATGTTTAAAGATTATTTCCAACTAAACTTGTTTGCAGTTAAAATGCTCAGAAGTAAAATACAGATGAAATGACGGAATATTTCCTATCACGGCTATAGTTGACATCGTCTATTGTGCTGAAGTTGTAGCATTCTGTGTCTCTATTTGGTCAGTCTCTTTGCAACTATAAAAATCATAATTGGGTCTTTGCTTGATCAGAGCGTTTTAAACACAATCAAGTTTTGCTAACTTTAATCTTGAAACAAGTTGGTAGTCAGATAACCACAATTAGAAAAAAAACTATTGCTAATAATAATAAACAATTGGTAATTTTTGATAAAATCTTCCAAAATTTTGCCCAAGGTAATATTTACAAAATATACATTTCAGCAAGGATATTTGCTACATCAAAATCTTTTTGACAAACTTGTGCTTAGTCTTGTTTTCATTTTCTGGCGCAGATCATGCCTTGTGAACACATTTACGCCTGACGCTTGTTCTACTGCTATGGTATTTGTATTTATTTGTCTGAATCTAATACCTTGTGTATGTTTTAGATAATCCAGTTCAAGCCTTTGGAGACAACAAGGAAAACTTGAAAAAAGAAAAAGTTGATCACCTCGAATATTCAAATATGATTATGGATTACGTTTAAAATTCATCGTGAATAAATTTGGAATGATTTGTTTCAGTTGTTCACACTTAATTGCAAGACTAAATAACAGAACTTTGCAAATTAAGACGTCAAAGCTTGTTTAGAGGTTCCTGGTTAACAATTACAAAATTTTTTAAAAGTTTTTTGTATTTTCAAGCATTTTGGCGATTGCTTGATAATATAACTTTATCAGGTGATAATTTATATTTTCAAGATATGATACATCTTGAAAATATAGGCATTGAGATTAAGGAAGACATTGAGATTAAAGAAATATCTATAAAACAGTATACAAGATACATATTTTGAACAGTTTACTGGCGACATTGAGACTGAGCACTTTTAGTCATCAAAACTTTGTTAATTCTCTTGAGATCTCAATTAACTAATGATACGTATAATAAATAAGCTCATTACAAGCAATCAGGTAGGTGGTCACTAAGCAATGATGACAAGGCTAGATAAATCACAACAGCATATGTTCAGGTACTGATTCCTAGGAACATACTTAATACATTGCGATGAATAAACTTTCATGTATAACAAGTGTATTTGTGAGAGAAGTGACCATTTAATGGAAACCGAGGAATAAATATGTATCTATGTTTAAGTTAATTTATCTGTTTTATTGCCGTGATGGCACGATTAGCAATGCATCACTATGCTAGTTTTATCCAACTCGTGTGGATGCTATTTGAAACATAACTAGTTTGGTGGTAAAAGTAGCTGGGATAAGATGAGACAGTTGCAAATTCATCGACCTGGTTTTTATGCTGCAAGCTTGTCAAGTATTGTTTCCACTTCAGTTAGTATGACTAGTTGCGTATTACAGAAGAACTTAGCTAATAATTAAGATCTCTGTTTGCACGTAAATATTGATAATCTGTTGATCAAATAAAGATATAATTATAACATGAGTTGCTAAAATGACAGTCTTTCTATGAGTTAGTATATCCCATTTGAAAATGATATATTCATTTATGTGAGCATAAGATATGAAAAATGAAACATGACAGAAAAACAGTTTAAACTATTTTCAAAACTTCATTATGAGATAATTTTTTTGTTTGAGCAAACAATTTTTATTGAAAATATTTAGTAAGTATTATGTTAGGTCAATAAATGTTTATAAGAATTTAGTATAGACTGCAACTATGCATCATAAACATAGCCATCTCCTGGTTTAGCAATAATGACTCATGAAATACGTTGCTTGCCTGTTTGTCAGTCTAACCCACAAATGTTTATAAATTCTGACAAAATAGTGTGAGGTACACTTTTGTTTTAACTGCCAGGTATTTTAGTAATGAAGTTGTAGTTTGGCCTTCACAAGGTTTTGTTACGCTAGTATGCGTGTAGTGTTGGCTTAAAATTTTTCGAGGATACCAACAAATGCGCATTGTGAAGCAACAATAGTCTGCACTGTAAATGACCAAATATCATAAGGGCTGTGTGTTGGCTTTGATTAAATGAGGAAAATTAGTCAATAGCTAATTCATTGAGGTTCAGTGCAGTTTTTCTGTTGCAGTTGCTATGATGGTAAAATCGAATGAACATAGTTACAGAAAGTATTCAGGTATGAGTATTTTACAAAGCCGATGGCTGGTGTTTTGAAATAATCTGACTCGTCCAAGAAAAACACTTAGGATAGAAATCTAGATGTATTAAATTTACAAAGATCGATATACAGAGTAGAGTTATCAGTTCCTTATCATCTATCATAAATATAAGTACCTTGTACACTGCAACCGCTTACGTTGAAATTTAACCCACTCATTAAATATTGATCACACTGGATGTTCAAAAGGTAGTTAGTGAACTGATGGTATAGGATAAAATCGGACACTTGCAAATAGATAAAATTACTTTTATGTCACAAGTTTGATCAAATAGGGTGAGTATTAATACTGAACTAACTAAAAAATTCTTGCAGTTAAAATACAACTTTCATGGAGTAAATTAATAGTACAATCATACGTCTACATTTGTTTACTACAAAATACGAAAAACTCGAGATATGATTTGACTTTCTAGCAAATTTCCAACATTGTTATAGCCTATCAAAGTTTGTTTTTCAAACTTCCAAGCTTTAAAAATTTTTTTAAATTTTGTAAGTGACACCATCAAAATAAAAATAACTATATTTATCCAATGTTTTACGAAATGCAGTTCCTGGTTCAACTCAGTCTGATACGTCAGACACCTGCTTATCAAAAACTGTTTAAGAAACATGCTGAAGAAACAGCTTTTATGTTTAAGTTCTATGTGAGCATCACCCTATTGCGATGTCACTATAAGGAAAGAGTGTAGATAGAGGTATGAATCGCGGTTTTGCTGTCATTGAGCAAATAGTTATTCCTGGTGCTTTTATGGCAAACTTGAGGATCCCTTCGGATAAACAACGCTCTTAGTGTACTAGTATTTGTCATATATGATATGACGTATAGAAATGATAACCCTATGCTATATATTGATTTTTTTAAATGAACACGTCTAGAACTCTGAAGATAAGCGCCTTCTTTGTATTGGCCAATGTAGCGCAATACACCAGCCTTTGACTGACAGAAGTAATGATGAATACAGCGCACAACTATGCTTAGCTGCGTTTATCATTGTGAAAACTTTCAAAATGTAATGTGTATATTGTATGATAATGTAAACCTATAGTGTATATTGTATGATAATTTAAATGTATAGTGTATATTGTATGATAATGTAAACGTATAGTGTATATTGTATGATAATGTAAACGTACAGTGTATATTGTATGACAATGTAAACGCATAATGTTTAGATAGCACTTTCTATGTAATCTTGCTCCTTATGACTCATTGTATAAAGTTCCAAAGGTGCGTTGCAAATGGCGGCTTTAAATATTGTTATTGAAACGATGTATGTTTAATTACTACCAAGCAGGCAGCTAATAAAATAAGCCTTTTGGGACTATTTCTTCTTAACATTATTTTTTATGGTTTTCACAGCACCAATAAACTTTATAAAAGCAAAATGGCACAAAAAGATGTGGTGCATGCTAAATCATAAATGGATGTCATATAAACATAATTATAACATAGAATTATAATGAACTTAGAAAGGGAGAAAAGAAATAAAGAGGTAACAAATAAAAACACTGCTACTAGAATCACACATGCATTTTAGCTCATTTGCTGCAGTGTTATAAAAAAGCTCTGTCTAATTACGAGTTTTATTAACATTTTTACTAATGAAATATTTATATTGCATCAATTAACGACACTGCAAGTGCTTTATGTTGTAACATTCAGAATATTCATCCTCTAAGACACTTATCTCATTTGACAACTACCGAAAATGATTTAGTCGGCTTGATAATTCAAAAAAGCGGGTCAAACTTTGTATGGTTTGATAATTTTTTACGAATTAGAGATCATAGTATAAAACACCACTTTGTGTTTAATCAATTCCATCTTTGTAAACTGTCAGAATGTGACTATGTTTAATGATGAACTAGTACCATGAGATTTTGCAATGAGTAATCAATATACATGTATGCATAATCAATTATGAAGCAGCAAGGCTGCTGATTAGTTTAGTGATAGTGCGGATGCCTTTGAATGCCTTTGATGCTATGCAAGATATTCCTCAGGTGCGAAACAATTTTTCTTCCAAAAGTTCTTAGCGTAGCAATCAACAGAGTGCTCCTATTGTAGCAAAGATTGGCATTTTTCTAACACCAATCTTTAAACTAAGTGAAAGACAATAGACTTTTTTACATATTAAATGCAATAGATGTAAGACGTTTAAAATCTTTCTGGAATATAGTGCCATGCTACATTGTCGTGGGAAAACAACTTACTTAAAGTGCAAACATTAAGTTTTTATGTTAGAGTGGTTTTACTATATAGTCTTCTAGTTTTGATGTAGAGTTATTGAGTTTTGCTTTACTTGAGTAGTAATTTACATCACTATCTTTGTTTGCTTCCTTAATGTGGGTTATAAGTTTTCATTGTAAGTGTTGTTATATATTTCATGCTCTACTTCAAAAATAGCAAGATCAAGTAGTTGCAATTACTACTAGTTACGCTAGATATATGAAAATGTGTAACCTAAAACTCCATAATGATAAAAACGTACTTACTCCTGTTTACAGTATATAGGTATAGCTTTCATTTTAGAGATGTAAGGTAGCGTGACGTATCCCATGTGTATATTTCTGGGTGGTGCTCATTGGTAGTCTTCATTAGCAGATTATTACTTTCAAAATTACGACCCAAACCAACACAACCTATTTATGCTGTATTGAGCAAATGTTACTCCCTTCGAGGATCAGCAACTGAAAACCAACTGAGAGCAGAGTAAGTAAATAACTTGTTATGGCAGAGATATGATAAGTTTTTCCAAGTTTGAGCTTTCCTTTCCAAAACTTTAAACTTAAGCTCATAAAGGTAGTTTAGAACTGTTTCATGGGAGCTCCGCCATGTTAGCATGTGATCTATTTATTTGCTGTATTCTAGAAACTTACCTTTTACCTTTCTCTTTGTTTGTGATTTTGGTATGGTATCATAAATTTAGCCATGTTAATTTACCTCACTTTAGCTAGAATGAATCTTTAAAATTTGACTTACTATCGAGTACACAACATCTGCTTATTCTTTTTTGTTTAGTATGCTGTGTTTCACAACATTTGATGACATCATTACTCCGCATTTCAAAAGCATGCTAAACTGCTTAAAAAAGATTTCTTCAAACTCTTCAGTTTTAAAACCTTTCTTTATATATCAAAAGTAAAGCAATGTTAATTAAAAATAATTGCTGAAAGCCGTTGTTTTATTTGTAAGGCAGAACAAGTTTTACTGTTTTTGACATTTTATCAAGCGTAGAGAGATGATTAAGAGGGTGACGAGGTAGGAAATAAATGAAATTGATTTACTATACGGAATGTGGAGCTATATATGTTTTAGCTAGCTGATAAAACTTTGTTAACCCAAGCTCTTCATTACTTTCTTTTTTTACCAAGCTGTTGCAATAACAACTTTGAAATGTGCTGATGTAGGCCTATCCCAGTTTTCATAACAACTATTTTTTTAGTACCAATTGTGGCAATTAGTTCAGTTTCCTTAAAATAATAAATTTATCAGAAATTATCTTGACTTTTGTATAAGCACACAGTGAGTCTAAAACTATATCCTGAGTAAGTCAAAATTCACAAGTTCAAAAGTTCCACAAGTGCACCAGAAGTTATCAAGATATTTGGGCAGACAGTCATCAGTTAAACAAGAAAATAGAGGTCATTTGCTTATGAGTCAAGTTGCTATGAAATTGTTTTTTGAAAATCAAGTTGTCTAGTCTGGTAATCAGCTATTCTTAGTTTTTGCATTGGTACTGTTAAGGTTCATCAAGAGAAATTATTTGTTCTGTGATAGATTAAAACAGACGTAGAACTATTGGTTGTATTATTCCTCAATTTCTAAAGCAACCAAGATTTTGGTTGTAACAATGTACATATATGCAAACATATTATTTTGGTAAGCATAACTCAGCTTGTATTGACACGATTTAGAGAGTCATGTGATTAGACCACGGAAAACTTGCCAAATATTGTACTTTATCAGGTAACCCTGTTAGTTTGGGCGCATTGTAGTTTGGACTAGAGTTTTATAACATCATGTATAAATATATTTTAGTTATTGACATTTAGCCCATAGTGGCATGGTAATTGCAACATATGCCTAAATATGTTATCCTATGTTTCTTGCGGCACTCCAAGTAAAGAGCAAATTTAAACTGTTGGAAATACGCTTTCCTCTTGCATTGGTGTTGCGATTAAAGTTAATACTAATTTGTTCTACTTTTCAGCTCACTAGCTTTCAGTTAGATAATTTAATTACACTTTAACTATGAATTGCTACAGGAAAAGTTTAGTTGTTCCAGACTGGTTTAATACTAAATTATAAAGTGAAACTACACACTCTGATATACTTTAATTAGTGTCTCTGTTGTGCAGATAACAGTTTGAAGCTTAGTTTTAAAAATAAAAACAAAACCTCTGCTTTTGGGTCGTATTAAAAACTTTATTGACTTTGAAAACATTTACAATAATGCAGTATTTTTAACTAAAAGCATTTTAAAGCTCTAAACTCTCAGGAAAAATTAAAAAGTTGAGCGACTACATGTATGTCTTATTTCAGACTTTCAAATATGTAACGTTTTGGAGGAAGTTAATCATTTGTTAACGCTGACCGGTTCAATATTTTTTTTTCCACCTAGCCTCACAAATATATCATAACAATTTATTCAATAAATAGATTTTATGACACAATTTTCAAAACTTTTGTTTTGGTCAGCCTAGACCTAATCTTTACTCAAGTGTGTTTACCAATATTTTTGAAATACAAAACACCAACATGTATGTGAATCAAATAGGGTATGTTTTGTTTCACCATTGATGCGATTGCCTTTGCACTTTGCAAAAAAGTTTTTTGTGGTCTACTCACAAAGAAAGAAAGGCATCATTGTGTGATCTTTATTTTGATTGAAATCAAGTTCAATTTATCCATTTTCTTTTTAGTGAATTGAGTTTCTTAGTTTGAACTAGCAACAACAGTAGTGTATTCTGACCAAGTGTAAGTATACAGACTAGAATCATGCACCTGAATCACTGTTTGAGTTCATCACTAATCTTCATAGCACTTTGTTGCCAAAGAAATTAGCCAATAGCTTTTGGGAATTATTTTTAGGTACACTCAATTTTATTTGTCACTGTTTGGTTGCTATAAAGCATTGTATATATTTGTTGATTAATCTCATTCCTGATTCTGCATTACTTTATATTTGTGTCTTTTCGGTGCTGTAGTTTTACAGTGTAGTTCCCACAAGGTTCAATACATCACAAACGGTCAGTAATTGAATGAAATTTAGTTTTATGCATTATCATTACATCAGTTGGAGGTTTCACTGTGCCATATAATCTAACGCAAAACAAATTACTGTTTGATTAGTTTGGTTTGAGTTGCATGATTACCTTGAACTAAACTTATGCATTGATTAGTTAAGCCCAAAATTTTTCTATGAAACTTTTAGGCATATTTGGGCAAATTACTTACTATAAAACCATTTCATGAGCATTGCTTACGTACTTTGGCACATTAAAAAATACAACTACAACACTGCTCCAATTGTTAAAGTATTTTCTTGAATGCATGCCGGTGTGTGACTTATATTGAAAGGTTCGAGATTCACCTAGACGCTTCCATGAAATACTAACAAGCTGGCTAATCAATAAAAAACTGTAAAGCTAGAGGATAAAGCTATCAGTTTGCCACTCAGCCTCACACCTCTTCTCTAGCTACAATGTTTTGGTGAGCCATTGATTAATCTATCATTTCTTATAAACATAGACTAAAGCTTTTAGCTCAAGATCTAATAGTTTACATGTATCGCTTGAATGTGGGGTGGAACTGAAAGCCTGTTGTAAAAGTAACATCTGTATAGGCAGCTAGTACAGGATGTTGTGAAACTAATATCTCTGCAGGCTGTCAGAAGTAGCAGTTGTAAAAGAAATATAAGTACAGGTGGTCAGAAGAAGCAGTAGCAAAAGCAATATATTTAAAAAATGCAGAAGGAGCCGTTGTAAAAGTAGTATAGGTATATGCAGCCAGAAAAAGCTGTTTTAAGAAAAATAACTTTACAGGTATTAAAAAAAGGCTGTTGTAAAAGTAATATACATTTATGTGCGCCAACTCAGAAAAGCCTTTCAAAAGCCCAAGCTCAATCTTTAGAATTAGTGTCTAGTAACAATTGTCTCTAGAGTATGACATGTAGAGACAAGGTGAGTTTTTATCACGAGCTTGCTATAAAATCTCATCGTTTAACCATCGAGCCGGTGTTGTAGCAAATATTTGCCTTTGCTGTCATCATCACAATGTCACGAAATGACACATATTTAGAAAGCAAAGATAGTTCAATTGTGCATAGTATGACTATTTGATAGTAAAAAGTAGGAGTACTGATCATGTGGGTTAACTAGACAGTATTTTCTAATAGGTACAATCTCAACCTTATTGGGTATTGGTCAATCAATGTATTGCTATAAAGCCAAGAAAATACTGGTTAGAAGTATGAAACTATGTCAGATTAACTTAGTTGATGTAAAATGCATGTGATTTTAAAACCTATGATATGAATATTTGGTTTGCTTTACAATGTTTAGTTTTATTATTTTTGCAGCGAGCTCTTTTGTATAAACTATTGCCACAAAAGTTTGGCCTAACAAGAGCGGTGTCTATGGCAGTGCAGCTGTTGCGAAGCTTTATATGACTCAAAACCAATTTCTGCCAATGCTACCAGTTTATTTAAATTTCGGTGTATAGTGACACGGTGAATAAGGTAGCTTACAGATTAAAATTTTAGCACAATGAGGTTTTTTGCAGATTATGCATTTTTACACATTTGGCAATCAAATGTGGCTAAGAAATTCTGATGTCATCTCAAGTACTATAGTCACCCACTATTTAGTTTAGTTTTATGCTAACAAGCTGAATAGATGCCCACACTTTCTGTTATTGTGAGAAACAGGGAAATATTATCTATTATTTATACTTCTCTTACTTTCATATTGCTTGACTGAAAGCTGTACGGCCCAAAAATATGTGGCAAGGTAGTAATAACATTGTTTTGTTGTCATGATGGTTTAGCCTAAGCTCTACCATTGCTATACATGACAAATATGTTGCAGCAGCTGAAAAACATTACCAAAAAATAAATGGCCTCCAGTGTTTTTATCAAGTATTCAAGCTTTGGACAAAATAAGTGAAGTCACAAAGCTTCAGTTGTCTACTAGCCTTAATATACAAAAATGAACCAGTACCGATGGCTTGTTGTAACAGATGTTTGCACTAACAAGATGGAATGGAGGAGTGTGATCGACCTTCCCCAGCCCTTCTTTTTTTTGCAAACAAGGAAGTGGAAAAGGCCATGTGGTGAAAGCTACAGTATGTTTGTCTTGAGCATCAGTAAACGCACAATTCCCCCTGGATTCAACAAAGATAATCTCATTTCAAACTTTATTTCTCAAATCAAACTTTTTTAGTGCGGTCCTTCTCAAACTTTCATCATGTGGTGTTCAGAGAGATTAATTGTACTTGTTCAGTTCATTCGTTGAACTGCTGTTTTAGCATAATTTTAGTATTTTCTTTAATTTTCATTTTAGAATTTTGATAAAATGCCAGTATTTTAGATTACAATTTCACTGTCTGCACCGAATCTTTTTTTACCTTGAACTCATATATTAAATGCCTCCATAATATAAAGAATAAGAAAAACCTCACAAAAAACTTGCAATCTTGAACAATGCAGTCACCTTACAAAGCTGCTTTCTTACACAGTCCTACTAACCATAAGCATGGAAGTGTTAATTTCGGTCTGTAATTACAATAACGATAATTTGTTGAAGTAGCATTACTATTCCATTAGTACTTGGATAATCTATTAATTGCCTATTTGGTATGCAACTGATATCCAATTAATGCAGTTAACTTGTATCTAAACTGTCAACCATCGTACATAAGGGGATGGTAAACTAGACTCTCTTAAAGAACAAAAACAGCATCTGTAAAAGCACTGCGCTATATTAATGATGTACCATAGCAGCATTGAAAGGGTGAGAGTGAGCAAACCTGTATATTGGCCAGCTGCTGCAACATGATAGATATACTGTTGAGCAAAAAAATTTCAACATGTTCAACTCTATGGAACAAATGGTTACTTTAGCATCCCCAACTATAAAAAGTCTTAGTCCCCTTGACTGACTGCAAAAATGGGAGGATTTTTGATAGAGGAATTACATAACAAGACAGGACAAGTTTATTTTGGCATATCGTGATAAAGTTACATATACACTACTATCTTAACACCGTATAACTTTTTAATCTGAATTAAAACAACTTATGAGTAGTAACTTTAGCATTTATAAACACCTATTGGTGGAAAGATATGGCTAAAGTTTTTTGCTGGCCTTTGACAGCATTTTATGAAAAGAAAGCAGGTCTGTTATTTACAAAAACGTGGAGGCATTAAATCTTTGCATTGGTATCAAAAATGATAACAGATAAAAAACTTACAAACAATCATGTATTGCTTAAAACTTTCTGTAATTTGAATTTGTTTGTATCTCAATTTATCTTGATAGTCTTCAGATACCTTGGACACTGTAAAAGTGATTGTGTTGCAATATTTTTGTAGTCTGCAGCTTGTCATACTCATCATCTTTATGGCATCACCTGGCAACTTCACACATGCCCAAATAGAGGGTATATGGCATTGCAATGGTAAACAATCAGAGTATACTTACTTTGATTGTCAGACAGACAGGAGTCTAACTGATGGCTGCTACTACCTGATCCACTTTGCACAGTACAGACCTTGTAATGATGTCTGTGATGGAGTAGAAGTTGGGTCTAGAGGTGAAGAGATGTAACACTGACTGTCCAAGTGAGAATACAAGATAACAGTACATGTACTTCCGCTTTGTTGTAAGTCTGGGAACTAAAATCGTTTTGTTTGGTCAATATTTTACTTTACTCTTAAATAATACCGGTAGTGTTCAAGATGTATTCAAAATAATTGAAGGTGAAAACCATGTACCACAAGTGCATCAGTGTTATAGGGGACTTACATGTAAATCTGACTGTCTCAGTTACTAAATATGGTCAACACCCAACATCTTTTCTGCTTCAACTAATAGTTAACAATAGTGCTTTTCTAAACTAATTGAGAGTCAAGTGCCAAAAATGGGCTATTTTTTAAATTCTTGTTTAATTATTAAGACAACTTGTTTCTTTTTTGGAGATTGATCTAAATGAAAGTTTCCTAATGCTTGAATTTTTGGTCTATTGTTATTGGGCATTTGAAATATTCCTGCAAATAGAATTAAAGCATTATCACTTGCACATAAAAATAAATGATTGTTTTAGATTTCCTTCCGGCGTACTGCAAAATTAGTGTTTCCCAGAGTACTCATGTAAGAGTCTCAAAACTGGAAGTGACCCATGTTAGCCAAGGAATGGTTCAGACTACTCATCGAGTCAGCTCTGATTTTCCCCTGTGTTACTTATTGCTGATTGGCGCCAGCTTTCTTTTAATAACAGTGATCTTATTTTTGGTCTTAGTTGTCTATTGTTTCCGGAAAAAAGCTAGAGTTTTACTACAAGATGGGGAAAGCCTACAGCAAAAAGGTAAGTCTGCAATAAGTTAGCAAGTTTACAAACTACTTTAGGCAGTAATTTAAATGCACTAAAGATTTTCTAAACAGAAAAATACAGTAAGGGAAATTCCCTTTACCATATGAAGCCTGCGTCCGGCTCAAGCGTATGGTACCAAAGGCTGATAACTAACAGCTACTAAACAAGACAACGTGTGTTTCATTGTGTTTCTTCCCAGCGGTGTCATCTCATACCCTTTTAATATCAAAGTAAGCCTCATGTGTGCAGATGGAATATGAGCCTTATGTGAAGATGGAGTTTAAACTTGTTTGTGTTGCCTTTAACCTTTCTGTTTTTTGGTAAGAAATATTTGTCTGAACACCTGAATAATTTGTCTAGTGTAAATAAAACCCATAATACAGCTACTTACAATAGTCTTCTACTGGTGCTGCTGTTAATCATCACTTTACTCATATATACATCTGGCTAGCCCCTAAATGTCCCAACATGTGCTTGTATTCATTTGGCGTACCGGTAATATATTAAACGATTTATGACTTGGTTTGAAAAATTGACAGCCACTTACCCAATGGTCATCACTGACCATGTTTTTGATTTTTCATAGTTTGCTGATAGCAAAAACATTGCAACATTTATTGGTGCTGAACATGCTATAGTCAAAAGTCAAAAACACTGTGCTAAATTTTCAAAATATCAGTGATTTGGCGTGTAAGAGTGTTGTTTAAAACACCAAAACAGCACAATCACTATTAGTTGCAAAATACATTGCCAAATTGAAACATTTTGTTTAAGGTAAAGCAGCATAACTCACTTAAAATGTAAACAGCACATAAATGACCAAACTTTCAACATGGAGATTCATGTAAATAAACAAACACTCAACAACTTCTTAATTGACTTTTTTGATTGTTTCAGTTGTTCAGCCATTGATGGATGAAAAGTTCTTTCAGCAACCAACAGCTGTAGCAGGTAAACCAGTAGAAAGAGTGTGCATGCAATTTGTTTGTGTATGTTTCTGTTTTTATGTAAGGAAGATCCAATTAATTTTCTTTTTATATCAACTATGTATTTATTGATTTTGGTTTAAAATATTCAAATAGAACAAATATAACAGTTGTCTATTCAAAAATGAGACTATGTCATTTTAAGCATCTCGGTAAATATTTCTAATATGTTCATTCGTAAAATATATGTTCTTTTCAAAGTAAACCTGCATAGAACATTTTAAACACTTTGTTAAGAAAACTGTAAAACTTGGCAGCATATAGGCTTTATGTTTTACGTCTGAGAAAAACTAGCACATGACCTTTAGATTTAATAACAAAACAAATGCTTTAAATTTTCTGTCAGTTTCTTACAACGACTACTCAAAATTAAGCATACTTTAAAAATCATCCCCGTATTTTACAAAATAATCTTAAAAATCAAAAACTGCAAAATGCTTTGGTTTTTAGAAAGAAAATTACAGTACTAAAAATAAATTTGTTGTTATTTTACTAATACCCTTATTTAATCATGCTGAGGTGTCTCTAAAACTAAATTTTAAACTAAGTTCCTACTAGTTACTTAAGCTGAAGATTGGTTTTAAAATGTCATTAAATTGTTTTTTCTTGCATATTTAAACTTATTGTAACTTTGTTTCTAAGTTTGTTTGTGTGTTTATCTCTATGAGTTTCCTTTTGATAGCATTTTGATTTCTATGCAAAGAAAAGTACTTTTAAAAGATGTTAAATAAACATTCTATTAAAGAGTGATGTTAAACAAAACCTGACCTGTTACTAGGTTTGACACCTTAGTTATACAATAGTTAATATTATTGTTGCATGCTGCTAGATTTATACATCATTCTCCAAAAAACACACATTTTTACTCGCTCTAATTATAGCGGGGATAGTTTTTTCCTTGGATTGAATGTTATTATGAGTAAGTTTCACAAAGCGTATTACATTACTGGTTGTATTTAATTATATTATATTACATTACTGTTTGTATTTAATTATATTATATTACATTACTAATTGTACTTAATATATTATATTACATTACTGATTGTATTTAATTATATTATATTACATTACTGATTGTATTTAATTATATTATATTACATTAATGATTGTATTTAATTATATTATATTACATTACTAATTGTACTTAATATATTATATTACATTACTGATTGTATTTAATTATATTATATTACATTACTGATTGTATTTAATTATATTATATTACAATACTGATTGTATTTAATTATATTATAATACATTACTGATTGTATTTAAGCCAATTTTACTTGCTCAATTCTTAGTTTTCTTTGCTGCTTAGTATTTTCCCATTGAAGCACACATGCACAACAAACAAACTATAAAGTAACTGATAGAACTCAATTCAGCTGTTCAACTGCTTACAAACTTGGTGTTGATGCTTCAGCAGTCATTAAGTCGTCACATCACAATTTTCATCCTTTCGGCTATTGCATCAACAAGTGGAATCTTTCGTCCAGCTAAATGGCTGGTAACCAAGTAACTCTTTTCACTTATTTAGCCCAAAAACTAATACTTTATTTTAAATAAAAGACTATATGGGCACCATTTTCTAACTAAATTTAATAGCGTTATTTATTTTTAGTTTATTTTACTTCTTATGCCAATCCAAATTTATTCACCAACTAATGGCAAATAATTGGTGAATAACTTTTGATAGTCGTAATTGTCTCATTTTGTTTATTTTTTAAGCAACTGAAGATCAAATTGCTTTGAATTGTTTGCACTAAAATATTAATTCTATTGATTGATAATATCAAAAGTACATTACATGTGAAGTTTAATCAAACAAAAAATGAACGGTTATTAAGGGAAAGAAACAACCAGACACGTGGAGGTAAGTTTCGCCTTGCCTGTTCATCAATTGGTATCAATGCAATCTAAATAAGTCCGCTATTCACAGTAAATAGCTATCTATCAGTGTTTAATTGAGTTTTGTAGTGCGGGTTTTAACAAGTATCAAGAAAAGATATTTTGTTATCATCTATTGAGAGTCGTGGTAAAAAATTAATAAGTATCTTGTCTTCTTCGTTGAAATTAAATCGAATTGGAAACAAAATTTGGTAATGCCTAAATATCATATTGTTTTTGTAATTGAAATTAAATATAAAAACAAACAGTGGTAATAAAAAAAATGTATTTTTGCCATATAAAATCAGAATAACATCAAATGACAGAGTCTAACCTTTATGAAACGATTGCTTATATCACTTTCGCAAACTAGCTTAATCTTAAATAATAATTGAAGACTAGGAAAACCTTTTTAAATGTTGGCTTGGTCAGAGATTGTCTGTTTGTTATTTTCAAAACAATCTGTAAACAAGGTAGATACAACAAATGATTATTAAAACACTTAAAAGCATGACTAAAAATAGACTATGCCATTTACTAAGCTGACATATGCTTTATACTAAGATTCTTTTGGCAAAAATCAAGCTGCGAAAATATAATTGTTATATGAGTGAGTTACAAGTGAGGTTGCTAAAAAAAATTGCATTTGTCACTATGCTAGCAATTTCATTGTCTGCAGTCCTTCTGAATTCCATCAGTTCCTATGACATAAAACAAAAACTGACAGTTGTCAAATTAAAATATATTTTCTTTTTTGCCTGCATAAATAGCCATTTACTTGTCAGGAATGAATAACTTCATTTAACAATAATAGACCAAATGCTGCTATGATTAGGTAACAAAGAACCAGTTGGTAGAAAATGAGTTCACACTTTTCTTGTAGACTACCCAATACAATCAGTGGGTGACAATGTTTTGAATCTGAAAAAGGAAAAGTATAACTCCATTACACAATCACAAAAACTGTTGAAGATGTTTTCCGCAACATAGTAGTAACTGATAAGTTATACCGCGATATAAAAATTGTACGCTCTTTTGTACTTTATGCGAGCTGGCTTTTGTTATTATAGAAACATTGGGTAGCCTAACGTATACCAAATGTGTTGTTTTATTTTCTGTATATGATTATTTTATATTTTACTACAATTGATTTTTGTTTTTTCTGTTTATTCTACATGTTACCTAAAATAATTGGGTTTCTGGGCCAATCTTAAGGATTTATCTTCTTTTCTGACTTTAAAATTTATTCATTTTATTAATGTCCAAAAAGAAGATAAATCATATATATGATTATGGAAGAAATGGGACAATAATTGTTTGAGTTAAATATTAAGTTTAGGTCATTAAAATTATGTAAAATTAATTTTTGATATTGCTTTCATTGTAATAAACGTTAACAAGATATAGAGTGTGTGTTATCAATCACAGAGATTTTTAACTTCTTTGAAGTGCTGAATGTGTACCTGATAAAATGTAGATTTACAGCATAAAAATCCGTTTATTAAGCTATCAAAGCTCTAAAGGAGTTGTTGTTGTTCTTGCAAACTGAATCAAAATGTCAGTTGAACACAATGTGTTTTTAAAACCTCAAAAAATAAATTTTAGCAAAAAAAATTTTTTATTAGAAACATCAAGCTCTTCCTAATAAAACTGAAATGCTGGTAGACATAAAAGCGAAGAGTTTCTGAACAGTAGCTTTTTGTGAATGCTAACACTATACACCTGTCAGTCATTAAAAAATTCAATAACTTATTTCGAGACTTACAGTTGAAACATATAGTAGTATTCAGTGCTCATTCATCAGAGATTACATGTATAGTCCAAGTTCCTTATAATCCAAGTTCCTTGGACCATCTTTGCCCAGTTTGCTGACTTTATTGAAAAGTGGCAAATAATACTGATAACTGCAAATTTATGCAGTTTTGCAACCTATTGCATGTACTTGGCAAGACAAGCATATTATGTCTGTAATTAAGAACAGTCAAAACTTGACGGAATGTCGATAAACATAATTTGACACCAACAAATCCAATGCCTCAATAGCTATAAAATATCCATAGTGAGTACTGGTTTCCTATTCATTTGGTGGGGGGGGGAGGTTGGAGGTTAATAAAAAGCAGAGTTCAGGAGCTGATAATTCTCAATGTTTACTGGTACCAAAATTATTACTACACACAAGTGATAACTTGATAAGAATGAAAAAATACAAAGCATCACTATGCTATACTCCTTGCTATGCTTTCGTATGATCTGCTATGCTAGGCTATGCTGTGCTGTGCCATACAATACCATGCCATACAATACCATGTTATGCTGTCTTATGCTGTATCATACTATGTAATGCTATGCTGCGTCATGTATGATGCTGAAAGTATTGCAAACCTGTGACCCTTGTTTGAATTGTTTAGCAATGCAGACATCTACTTTGCTGCCTTTAGTGTATAGCCTTCACTTTTTAAAATTCAAAGCATTTCCATGCAATAGATTATTGAATAAGCTATATTATTCTTTGCTATGTGGATATATGCTATGTTACTCTGCACTACACAATACTTGCGAGTAGACCATGTTATCACTCTGTCATGCTGAACAGTTTATGTAGCCCACTAAGTAACTCATTACCTATAGTATAGGCAGGTACCCAATAACTCTTATTTATTCAGGTTGGTCAATAATGTTCAGGTTTTAAAACAACAGTTGTACACCAATTTTTTTCACATTTTTTTAGGGAAAGTATTAAAAACTTTGAGCAGTAATCCATCATCAAATTGTGTATGTAAAAAGTAGACAGTTAATCTCATGTTTACTCATAAATTTTAGATTACCTAGTAACCTGCAACAGGTGTAAATAGTGCCTCATCAACTGTCAGAAACGGATGTAGTTTGATCATTCAGAAGTCATCCTGATAAAAACTGCTAAAAGGAAAGTTTTCAGTTATTCTAAATAATGACATTACTTTTCCAAACTGAGAAATTATTTGTTTTCTTTAGTATTTCCATGTTGAACATTTATTATCACCTTGCAAGTTTTGACCACAGCTATGCTTGACCATAGTGTTCTGACACATCGGAACTAAACTTTCATTACATTGCATTCTTAAGTAATTTTGTATTGCAATACAACTTTTTAATGTGCATTAGACACTCATCACTAGTACAACGTGTGTTTCTACCACACATTTTCGAATGTAGTGTACCACGCTTTACTGGCATGACGCCTTACCTCGAACACAACAATTCATGCGTATTGCAAATGTGGACTTTCAAAACTTGAAATTGCATGTTTCACTGCAACTAGGCATTAGCATGAAGTTCATATTGTAAATCAACTGACAGTGTTTGTTTTTTAAGCGTCTGTATTGCAATTTCACTGTTACTGCACACTAATCAAAGTTTTATCATAATTGGCGGTGTTTCAAAGTTTTAAATACATGTATAACTGGTTTATGTACGCAGATTCAGTTTTGAATGTTTCTGGTGATCACGACTAATGCCCTATACGGCACTAACAACAGTTCATGTTAGAATAGAGAGTCAGGCATTGTCACCATTTTGATGAAATTGGGTTTTTGTATTGTATTCTCATTAGCATTATATATTTAAACATTAGTAATATCTAATAGTAATTACCCCATACAAGTTTGAACAACACCATACCTTGCCCAAACTTAAGTTTCAGCTTCATTTACATGTGGGTCATGATCTCAGAAACCATGGTTCTGTCGGATATGTGAAAATTAGAGTGTTTAAAATAACAGAAAGAGGAAATTCTTGCAGTTATTTTGCAAGAAAGATTTTGATTCTAGCTTAATTACAACAGTTTTTAAGGTCAATAAACTGAGTGCACGTTCATCATTAGTGAGAAAACATAGTTCTGACAAAACTGGTGTTAAAGTTTGAGAAACAAAAAACAATGCACAATTTTGTTTGCATTTCAAAACATCATAGCAAGCAATATCAAAAAGTTGTGATATCTAGATTTCTGTATTTGCATACAAAGATTTTATGCTGAATTTAAAAATCCAAACAGATTTTAGCTGGCTGTTATCGAAATAGCTGTATATCTATTAGAAAATGTATTACTTTCTCCTAATTTTGCAGATATTAAAAACAACTTGGCAGTATTGTCCCCAATGAGCACAGCCGTAGTATCACCAACAAAATCTAAAAAAAACACTAACACGCCATCAGACACTATATACTCCAAATAACTATTCACATAATTAAATCTTATAATAACCTTATAAGAATCGTTAAGAAAATATCATTGTCATTTCCTTTACTTTCAACACCGGTTGGAATACTTGAGTACTCATTAAAAGTGTCAAAAATGTCACAGTTATCTGTAAAATCGGCAAAAACGAATCGATTACTATTATTGGACGCCATTTCTCAGTACTTCCCGTTTAGCATAACAATGGTTTTAAGGAGGCTTTTTCCGAGGGTTGAGGACTTCTAATGGCTAAACTGACTTTAGATTCTGAAAGATCACTCTTTGATTGGTCTGGATGCACATGTTGCAAAAATCATTACCAATATAATAAATTCAGTTAGTGCAGCTTCAAAGTCGGATAATTCAACTTCATGATTTACGACTTAACCATGGTTTCTGAGATTGAGACCCATATTGCACTTGCATTGGTTATGTCAAAATTAACTCAATCTTTAATGTACATGCATATAGAGCGTAAAACAAAGGTTCTTACTGCATCTACCACTGAACAACGTGCAGTAACCAATGCTGATGCTGCACCAATACTGTTTACTGCACATTAGAAAATGGTTGTACTTTGCAGTAAATGGTTTAATTTGGCTTTGCCCATTAATAGGCTAGATTTGTTTTTGCCAAATTTTGACGGGCTATTTCAAAAATATAGCCCCATCCTTTATTTAAATGTCACCTTCAGTGATGCATCACTATAGCGAAAGAGTGGCAAAAATAGAGCCCCACGATGTTCAAAAAAACCTTTTACAGTATGCCACATAAAGCTACAACCACTTTTTATTACAAACCTACAAAACTTAGAAGCAAAAAGTAGAATGTCTACATTGATAACTTGACCAAGACACAGACTGACAAGAATACTGGTTTCGGCGCTCAACTACATAAATACCTAAAAGAAAATTCCCTGCGGCTGCGGTTTATTTTATATCTAGACATCAGCGAGTACTTTTCAATTTGCGAGTAACATCTTTTAGGATTTGTCACAAGTCTGCCCGACCACCTTTATAACTACCGGCATTTGGAGCTTCCTTTTTGTACAAAGTTGGAGCAAAAAAATGCTGTGATTATCATTGTGATTATCATGGGCAATTATCATTACTGGCTGCAGTTCAAGAAATCAACTATAATTCTTTGTTTCAGATAAATACCATAAAACCCCTACTTGAATGCCATTGTACTCTATTTTTTAGTCTATCATTGTCTATCATTGTCCTCTTTAGTCTCGATTTACTAAAGGTGCCGTTTAAATAGAGCGAAGGGTTTTATTTTTCAAATAGCCTGCCAGAATTTTAGGAAGATACATGTAAATTAAATGTTTTTGCGGGAAAAGCAAATGTTGCCTATATTTTGCACTTTCCTTCAGGCAACTGCAAACTACAGGCGCTCACCCAAAGAAGCGAGCGTCTATATTTAAACATTTTGGACGCAATAAATCTGCTTGTTGTATTATAGGATTTGTTAGGCTCAGGCTATATTGGTGTCTGAGCTCAAGGCAGTACAGGTGGTCTTGGTAATTATGGTGAGTGGATAAAGCTGGATGAAGCTAGTGGGTAAAGCTAATAGATTAGGTAGTTTAAGGCAGTATGGGGAGGATATAAGGAAGTGTAATAAAAGACGGACGCTCTTCTTCTTCATCTTCTCATTAATACATGTAAGTGTACACATTTATACAACATGGCGCAGTTGATGAAGCTCTAATTTTTTTTTCTTGTGTGTTATCATTAGCGATAATTTTCTGGTTACGGTGTAAGTTTAACGATGGATAAGCCCTTTCACGGGCGTGCAGGTGGGGTGACATGTGTTAGGGTAGTGTTGTGAGGCTGTGAGGTGTTGTAGCGGTGAAGCATCGGTGTCAGAGATGTGTAGATATTTATTAGGTGTTTGGAGAAGGTGAGAATTACAA
Source organism: Watersipora subatra (assembly GCF_963576615.1). Classification (NCBI taxonomy): domain Eukaryota; kingdom Metazoa; phylum Bryozoa; class Gymnolaemata; order Cheilostomatida; family Watersiporidae; genus Watersipora; species Watersipora subatra. The sequence goes on from NC_088712.1 coordinate 41,252,924, forward strand.
AAATATATACGCGTGGGGTAGAGTAAATTATGGCAGGAAATAAACGTATTGTGTTGAGATGGAGAGTGGTTTTCCAAAGCTGGTGTTCGGTGAGCATGGTGATGGCTCGTGGGAAAGATTTACAGACGAGATGAATTTGTGTATTGAGAGTGCTGTCGAGAGGAGAGGTTATGTAGTTGATAATGAAGGAGACAGAGTGTCTATTACGAGAGGCAGAGCAAGGTTAGTGCCACTATTGAGAGCTAACGGGCACAGCGGTAAAGAAGTATTGAGGGATGCACGATTTAACTTGGATGGTGCAAATTCTACTAATGAAGAGGCAGTGGAGGTCTTGCAGGGTTACTATGGTAGACAAGAGAGCTTGTTTGCAAAAGGGCATAAGTTTTGATGGCTTGACAAGCACTTGATGAAAGTGATAGAGAGTTCTTGCTACGAGTTGAGAGTTTAAGCAGATATGCTGAGTTAGCGAACAACGCTAATAGAGTAAGTTTTGCTTTTATAATGGCAGTTAACAGGTTGAGAGATAGAGAAGTAAGTAGAGACTTGATCAAAAATGTCAATTTGACATGGATGATGTTGAAGGAGGCTTTGAGGGCTCATGAGATGGCAAATTATTCAGACAGGTTCTTGAGAGCAGATAGTAGAGGTAGCAACTTGAAAAGTGAGATTAAAAATAAGTAGCAAGGGTATCAGAGTGCGACAGTCGTGCGCAGTACCAGAGTGGTGATGATAGAGGGTACGACTCAGGAAGTAGATATTCTTCGAGAAATAATCCTAAGAGTGGTAAAAAGTATTATGGAAATAGTAGTAATGAGAGTGATGTTAGTAGGTATGGGGCAAAAAGTTGAGAGCGTAACAAGGACAGGGGCAGTAGGAAGTATAGAGACAATAGCAGAGAGAGGTATGTCTCTAAATATAGAGCAAATAGTATAGAAGGCAGTGAGGATAGAGTATGCTACTATTGCAAGCGCAGTGTCCGTGAGATGCAGAGTTGTCCTTCCATTAAATGTTTTTTTGGTGGACGGCGAGGACATGTCTCCCATTATTGTAGGGATAAGGGAGGCGATGTAGGTTACGACAGACGAGGTAGCAGCAAGAGGTCAGGGGGTAGTCGTGAGAATAGCTTTGAGCGATATGGTAGCAGAGATAGTAGTAGGGAAAGGTACAGGGGCTGAAAAAGCCTCCGCGAGACGAGAGACAAGTTGAGTAGGTACAGGCACAAAAGTATGGATAGGTTTTGAGGGGGAGAGGTATACGAAGAGGCGGGAGACGAGCCAGTAGGATGAAGGGCACCAGGATAATAGTAAGGGCAGAAGTGTTAGATTCTCTGGTTCTAGGGATAAATATCATGATGACAGTTGGCTAGAACGGAGAATTGTGCAGGTTTAAAAAGTTAATGGGGAGAATGTAGAGTTTACGTTTGATACTGCGGTTGAGGTGTCAATAGTAACCGAGGCAACAGCCAATAAGTTGAACCTACGGTTAAAGAAACCGTCTACAGTTTTAGAAACTGCTGATGGTAGTGAGTTAAAAGTGGTTGGAAGTGTAATAGTTCATTTGGAATGTAAAGACAGGCATATGGATGCTGAAGTTCATGTGGTGAAATGATTGACAACAAACGTTTTGGTCATAACTGAGTTGAAGCAGCTAAAATTATTTGCTGTTGTAAATGCATTATGCAAAAGCAAGTTTGAGTCTGTTAAGGAATGTAAAAGTATTAAGCCAGTTAAGCTGTTTTTACCGAGAACCATTATTGCTGGGTCAAGTTATGTTTCAGATGATGTCAAGTTGCAAAACCTGACAAATAAGTCTGACAGAGAGCACGATGTTAAGAAAGGCCACACAGGTCAAGATTGGTAAACTTGTGAAACCAAGGGAGTAAAGAGTAGCGAATATGTAGCAATTGGTAGTCAAGGGGAGACAGCCCAAGGCACCAGAGAGGTGCAAATGTCTATGGGGTGTGATAAAGAACACAGTCATGATGAGGTGAGTGAAAGTGCTAAGAAAGTAGCTGAACCAGTATCTGTAATGGAGAAAGTTTGCTCTTTTTTAACTGAGGTGTCCAGCAATGGAATGTTAGACAGAGATGGTCATGAGAGAAAGGTAGCAGAGATAGAGAGGGAAGAGAAGGAGGTACAGAGGAAGTCAGACAAGAAAATGGCTAGGCTAAAAGCGAAGTGCAAGGCAGCAGTCATGGAGTTAGAAAATTTCAAGGCATTCGGAGTAGCTGTGCAGGTGTTAGCCGAGACTCAGAGGAAAATTGCTGGTAACAGATCAGCACTGGTGGATGGCCAGGTTGAGCTAGATAGGTCTGGGCCTATGTCAACTCCCAGCTCTGTGGTGCCATTCCCTGTGCAGCCGGTTATGGCCCAGGTGGAGACCTCCCACAGGAGGCCTGTCGAGCCCGCCTCTTATTGGGGAGAGCGAGGTAAAGACGGAAAAGACGGAGATCAGGTTGAGGAGTCATTACTGACCCAACCAAAAGATTCCGGGCTAGTTGAAGATGTTGGTGGAAGTAGTGTTGGTAGTGACAGTGGTCACGGTAAAAGTATTGGTAGCAGCGGAGGTCAGGGTGATGGAAAAGCCAGTGCAGACTGGCAATGGAGCTGGCAGCCATGAGGAGAGTATTTTAGATGGTGGCACAGGGTCAGACAAGCCAGAGGCATAGCCTATGGAGACTACCCTAACGGAGTCAGGTAACGAGCAACACAAGTAAGGTAAGTTACTACGTCTGCTTGTTGGTAGTGATGGGGTGACCCAAAACCAAAAGAAAAAAAGAAAGGGCATGTTGTATTATGGGATTTGTTAGGCTCAGACTATATTGGTGTTTGAGCTCAAGGTAGTACAGGTGGTCTTGGTAATTACGGTTAGTGGATAAAGCTGGATAAAGCTAGTGGGTAAAACTGGTAGATTAGGTAGTATAAGGCAGTATGGGGAGGATATAAGGAAGTGTAATGAAAGACGGACGCTCTTTTTCTTCATCTTCACATCAATACATATAAGCGTACACATGTATACAACACTGCTAACATATGTTCGTCTTTGTAAAAATATCTAAATAAATATGCATTAGAAATTCAAAAAATACCTCTACCAGTTGATATGTCGTGCTTGTCATTAACCTTTGATGATAATATAACCTGTGCCCTGCTTTGTAATTTATTTGCACTTTCGATTGTTTATATCACTCTATATTAGAAGGTGTTTTTAGTTCTTAACTTTATTTAATAATGTTGCATAAAACTCACTGCACTCATTAATATGTTCACTACAATTTGCAGCCAAAAGTGACATTTACGTGTACTGGAATAAGAGTTATGCGTGTTGATTCACTATAAATTAGGTTAAAATAAGCTAGAGGTTGCTATCGAAAAATACACCATAAATCTGCAAATTAATATATTATATAATAAGTATAATATATTGAATGCTACAATTATACATTAACTACAAGTGACATAAATAAACTATACTTATAATACATGCAGAAACAATGATTAAATTTATTTTTTTGGAAGAAATATATTAGCATCATTTGCTTGCCCATTTGTGTTCTGATTGTTGCTTTCAATAGAACAAACACCTTCTAGCTGTTCAATACCATTCACGATGTCTTTAGACCTAGATTCTACTTTTGCACTGCCAAACTATTTCACTCTGATGCTACAATTTGGAACTATAATGAACTACATATTTCATAAAACAAGAGTGTATTTAAATTTTGTAGTTTCAAAATTTCAATTCCATCAAATACAAAACTCAAAAAACATTGTTGATAAAATAACATAGAATAAAAATTAAAAACAATTGTTGAGGAGCATTGTCTTATCACTACTCTGCTTAAGTAAAGAATAATCATTATTGCGTAATGCTGTATAAAACAATAAAATTTGTAATATACACGTGCACACTCTTATATCAGTAATTTGATAGAACTGCTGTGTACCAAAGGTCTCCATTACTTTCTGTTTTTAACATGATGTGGGCTGTTGTGGTAACAATAATTAAATACGTTGGAGTAGCTATGAATCTAAACTTTTATAACTGTTTTTTCCAGCTAGTTAGAGTTATAGCTACCACTTGAGTCTCCTCAAAATGATGCTGTTGATTGTTGTACTAGCTAAAATAAGGAGTAATTTGAACTTGCAACATATTTTCTTTTTGCTGCTTTTAAAACTTTCATTAGATATCACTAAACAAGCACTTTTATGAATCAAAATAGGACTATTTATTACTCTACTTCCACAGTTTGACTGTACTCAGAGTTTACCTTTGACGATGAGTTCCAGCTTTGACACTTGTTTAACAGCTTCAGAGCTTAACTGACATTTTGTTTGTTTATAACTATAATTATTTATGGTTATCATATGTTATAAGATTATTAAAGCTGGAGACTTTATTAGCAAAACTACCCATGCAAAAATATTTTATAGCTAAAATCTGTAGACGTATTGTTGTAACTCCATATTCACTATAGTATAAGATTAAAGGATGCTAAGTTTAACCTTAGTCTATTGATTATTACACCATTTTACAAACATATCTTTAATGTAGGAACATATATGAAAAAACACTCACAAAGGTGGTCTTTTATTGATTCTGCAATTGGCTAATGTAGAGCTAGTCTTTCACATTTAATGGTTGTTAGTTTTGTTTTGTGACCGACCAGCTTCTCTTTATTTACACAAAAGTGTGTATCAACATTTAATGTTTGCGATGAGACTGTAACATGTTTAAAAACAAAAAGTTTAGAAGTAAAATTTTGTGAAGTAATAATTAACAATCAATCAGGAATATCTTTATTCTTACTTATGTTTTTCATTCATTTCTTTAGCACCTCTACTCATACACTGTATTCACACTGCACAACTTGTAGAACCAATAAATACCTTCTACACTCACACGGCGGAAAGTAATTATCTGAAGAGAATCTATCTGTATAACGTAACCCTGTGTTTTCAAAGATAACTAAATATTTCAAAAATTTAATAAGCTGCAGGTGTAAAAAAGCAGCTTTCTAGTCGAGTATTTCTTTTAGATGTCTGATTAGTAAAGGATAAAACGCATTATTTAAAAACCTTCATAATATTGGTAACCATCCAAAATACTATGGTTAGAAAAGTCGATGATCTTCTAGATGGATGATTACTGGTAACTAGCAGGGGTAAAGTAAAATGCATACAAAAACTAAAAAGATAAGGTAATACATAGCTGATAAGATTAGTCTTAAGGTATCACCGACTTCTTATAGGATACAAAATGGAAATAAGCTGGATTTGTTAATGAGCTTACAAATCACACACTCACGCACACACATGCGTACACGCGCACTCGCACGCGCGCACGCACACACGTGCACGCACACTCACACTCCCACTCCCACCTACACCCACAATCACACCCACATTTGCACTCGCACTAGCTCTTGCTCACAGTCTGACAACATCTTACTAATCAATTTCGATTGAAGTCATAATTTTACAAGCAAATAAATTGTCAATTATTTGGCAAAAAAGAAAAGCATACAAACAATTATCAGGTCCGAGTTAACACCACAGCGTATGTCTCTGAGCTTCACTAATATTGTTATACTTTGAGTAAATATATACGTATCCTACCCGTTTCCACATTTGCTCATTGGTTCATACACATTTTTCTGTTAATGTTCCATACCATCTACCAAGTGATCTCAAACTTTTATTTAGTTTGTGAGAGAAAGCCTCTCACACATTAACTGGCAGGCTACTTGACTAAAATGAAAGATATTTCTGACATACTTTTGCTTACCGACAATAGTCTATATTTGAACCTCTTTCTCCAGGTTATTTGTATTTCTGACTATATTATTTTGCAGTGAAATTTTAAATGCATTTTATTTGTACTTTTTAGTCAGTAGCTACCGCAAGCTCTCTAGTGGGCTATTTTGCCATATTTAAATAATTACTATTTAGATGACTGCTACACGCTAAAGTATATCTACAACATATATATATATATATATATATATATATATATGTATATGTATATGTATATTTAAATTTAAATTTATATGTATATATAAAATTGTTTCCTTACCCCGGTTAACCCGTATGGGTGGTAGTTTCTGCTCAAACTCGGGTCTCCTACCAGAGACCTGGGAGTTTGAGCACTCACCTTAAGATCTTAGCTGTTCCCAATAGCGCACTTTTCTGCAACTCACCTGAGTTGATTGTTGTTGGTATTTGAGCAAGCCACATTTTATGCGCCAGTGTTATTGCGCCCAGTGCCCCAATGACTACTGGGATTACAGCTGTTCTTACATTCTAGCATTTTTCAATCCCTTCTCCAAAAGGGAGATATTTCTCTACCTTTTCTTTTTCTTTGCTGGCTATATTGTAGTCATTGGGTACTGTTATATCTATTATAGTAGCCCTCTTGTTCTCCTTGTCTACCACCACTATATCTGGTTGGTTTGCTAGGACATGCTTGTCAGTTTGGATGTAGAAGTCCCAGAGGATCTTAGCCCGGTCATTTTCATTGACCTGACCAGAAGCTTCCCACCAGTGTTGTGGTTTATTAAGGCCATACTCATCACATAGACTTCTATGCACAACACCTGCGACACGATTATGCCGCTCAGTGTATGCGTTCCCTGCTAGCTGCTTGCATCCACTGATGATGTGTTGGATGGTCTCAGGTGCATCTTTGCACAGTCTGCATCTAGGATCGTCTCTAGTGTGATAGATTTTTGTTTGGAGTTGCCTTGTTGGGAGCACTTGCTCCTGGGCTGCCATGATTAGCGACTCTGTATTGGCCGTTAGGTTTCCTTTGTTCAGCCACATATATGTCTGGTGAAGATCGCCAACCTTAAATATTTGTTGATGGTAAGCACCATGAAGAGGTTTCGTGTGCCAGTCAATTTCTGCATCATCAGGGCAAAGGTCCATTGTAAGAGCAGCCGATTGAAATTCAGCTAGCAACTTATCTGTGATGGCCATGGAGGCTGCATAGGCTTTGATGCTTTGCTCTTCTGCTTTCACTGTCTGCTGTACACTTTTGAGTCCCCTACCGCCATCTTTCCTATCAAGATACAATCTAGTAGTATCAAATTTTGGGTGGAGTGCTCCATGCGTGGTCAGCAGTTTACGAGTTGCTATATCAGTTTCCTTGATGGCTTCCTCAGTCCACTTTATTATGCCTGCTGGATATCTTATTACTGGAAGTGCGTAGGTATTTATTGCCATAACTTGCTTCTTGGCATTGAGCTGGCTCTGTAGGACCTGCCGAAGGCATTTCTTGTATTCAGTAATGGCTTTGTGACGTACCTCGGCTTTGTGGTTGATGCTATTTTGCAAAATCCCCAAGTACTTGTACCCTTCTTCTATATCTTTGATGGTACCATTTGGCATTCTTAGGCCATCTGTGAGCATAGAATGGTCTTTCTTAAGAATTAGCCTTTAGCATTTCTCAATACCGAAGGTCATTCCGATGTCCTTGCTGTATACCTGAGTGAGGTGTATTAGCGAGTCAATGTCCCTTTCTTTGTTAGCGTACAGCTTGATGTCATCCATATAGAAGAGGTGGTTTATCTTGGTGCCACTCTTAAACTGGTACCCGTATTGAGTCTTCTCCAGCATTTTGCTTAGAGGGTCTAGCATAGGCAGAAGAGCAGCGGTGATAAGGAGTCCCCTTGATAAATGCCTCACTTAATTTTTACACTCGCCAGATTTTTGCCAGTAGCCTCCAGTTCCGTCTTCCATTTGGTCATTGACATCTTGATGAATGCCACAAGAGCAGGGTGAACATTGTACATACTGAGGCACTCAAGTATCCAAATATGGGCAATTGAGTCATAGGCCTTTTTGTAGTCGATCCAAGCCATGGCAAGATTGATATGCCTTCTCCTGCTGTCTTGACAAACCGTCCAATCCACCAGTAACTGATGTGTGGCTCCTCGGGTGTTGCGCCCAATTCCTTTCTGAGCACTGGTCATATAGTGACTCATGTGCTCTTCCAGTTTGTCTGCAACTATTCCTGAGAGCAGTTTCCAGGTGGTGGACAGGCACATTATTGGTGGATAGTTCTTGGGAATCGACCCCTGCTTTAGATCTTGTATCAGAAGTACAGTTCGTCCTTTGATCAACCATTCTAGATGGTCGCCTTCTTCTATTAGGCATTCCATCTGCTTAGCCAATCCAATATGAAGTGATGTCATTTTCTTCAACCAAAAGGCTTGAATCATGTCATGGCCAGGGCCTGCCCAGTTCTTCATACGCTGCACTTTGCACTTGATGTCACTTCGCTGATGGTGAGTCCTTGCTGAGCCACAGTGTGTTGGTTGCTCTCTTTAAGCCTCTTCAGCCAATTTGTGGTGGTGTTATGAGTACTCTCTTTCTCCCAGATGTCCTTCCAGAACTTTGAGGTGCTGGATCGGGGAGGATCTGACATTGGCCTCCGCAGTTCACCTTTGAACTGAGAATACACTTTAGATGGATTATTGATGAACAGTTTGTTCATTCTCTTGTTATCCCGCTCTTTGGTGTACCGCTTCAGTCGTGCCGAGAGTGCTACTAGCTACTGTTTGGCAGATTCTAGGGCTTCTATTGTGGTTTCCTTTTTGGACGCTCCAAACTGTGGTCAGATCTCTCACTGAGCCTACTACCTTTCTTGCGCAAGTCTTTGATCATATTTTGTAGCGTCAGCTGCCAATATGGAATGGCTTAAAGCCTTGTTGACCGTGGCTTAATACCCATCTCCTCCAAGACGGTGGTTGCCGTACTGTAGATTAGGGCGTTAGTCTTACTGATCGATCCAGTTGAGAGCGACTCCAGTGCCAAGTTAATGTCTTGCTAGGTTAGGTCTTGCTAACTCTCCGTAGGGGTACCCTGCTTCCATAATCATTAGCAGCTGGCATCTTGTTGATGATATTTTCCGCAAGCTCCTTCTCCCTTGGGTCAAGGTCAAAGTGCATGTCTTCTTCAACTTGTTAGTCAACGCAAGATCATGTATGTGTGACAGTGTGTGTTGATATGCACTCTTGATACTTGGGTGAACTGTTCCCTAATTTCATCTATGAGGTATGAGGTGCTGCTTGATTATGTTACTCCTCTGTGCTACAAGTTGCTTAGCGGTTAGTGGCAATTCAGAGTGCATGTTTATCTACAGTTGACGCATCCTTCTCATATAGCCCCACTTTTGAGGTTCACTCATAAAGTAGTACTGCATGAGGTCCGTGTTATCAGTCTGAGTCCATTTCATCCGTTTTGAACCAGTAGCCCATTTTTACTGCCTTGTGCCCATTTTTTACTGCCACTCCTGGTTCAGCTGGACAAGGCAGTGAAAAATGTGACCTTGTCCAGGCAACTAGACAAGGTCCGCACTGCCTGGTTCAGCTACATGCAGCGCGGACCTTGTTTGAACGGGCCACGTCCGAGCCGGCATGGATTTGGCTATTGCACTCATCATAGAGGTTGTAGACATTATACAAGCAAGGGTCTTGTCTAAGGACCACCAGAAGGGTGCAGTTGTTGGGGTTCGAACCTAGGACCTAATGATCACTGTCCCGATACCTTACCAACTGCGCTATCTGTCCTATATTATATATATATATATATATATATATATATATATATATATATATATATCTATAAAGCAGACTATAACTTTGGATAAAAGACTTAATTACTATTATTTTCATGCTTGGTAAAATCAATCTTCAGATAAAGAGCAATCTTCTTTATTTGAAGATTGCTCTCACCAAACATGAAACTAATAGTAATCAAGTGTTTTATCTAAAGTTATAGTTTGTTTTATTGATTTTAACTTGCTCTGATTTTATCATTGAGCACTCTGCTCGGATCTTATGCTTTTACTCATGTATATAGATGTATATATATATATATATATATATATATATATATATATATATATATATATATAAGCATCTATATATATATAGATGTATATATATATATATATATATATATATATATGTATAACAAGATATGGCATATATCTTCCTCGGGTTCGCTTAGCTCTTTAAAATCCGATCATGAATTCGGAGATGTCACTTATGAACATTAGTTCTAGTTTATCTGTTTTAAGAAATGGCTCAGTGCTTATCAGTATAACTTCTAAGCAGCTTTTTTGATGCTCTTTAGAGGTGATTTCAGTGGCAAAACGTAAAAAATGAATAAGGAGTTGCGTTGAGCAGAAACCTGACTTTTTCCTTGTTCTTCATTCACCATATTAAAGAAAAATCAGCACAGCTCTAACAATTCTAACAATTGCCTGATTGGCACAATGCTTAAATGCCAAAGACAGCAAAAAATAATACACATAATGAAATGTTAAAGAAATATATATTAATGTTAAGCTTTAGATATAAAACACAAGTTTATTTGTAAAAGCCAAATAGAAGTGTTCAGCAAATGCAAACCATTTTTTAACGCAAATAACATAAAACCGCTGTGCATTTCCTGACATCTAACACAAAAATATAATAGCTGTCTAACCTTCTTAGCAGCGATACTAATGCAAAAAATGTTTATAGCCAAAACCTGTAGAACTATTATTTTTACTCCATATTCAATGCAGCATAACATTAAATGATGCTCAGCTTAACCAAAGTATGTTTACTTTAATGCCATTTCACAAACACATTTTAGTGTAAGGATATATAAGAAAAACACTCACAAAGGTAGTTCTTTATCGATTCTGTGACTGGTTAACGGCAGAGCTAGTCTTTCGCCAGAAACGATTGGTGAGTTTTTTTATGACAGGTGAGCCTCTCTTTATTTCCACAAATCAAAGTATGTCTCAACACTTACTGTTTGGGATGAGACTGTAACATATTTGAGAACAATAAGTTTAGAAAGTATCTTTTTATAAAGTTTCTTTTAAGAAACAGTCAAGAATATTCTTATATATATTTCTCATTCATTTCTTTAGTATTTCCCCTCATTCACTGTACTCACACCACACAACTTGAAATGCCAAGAAATACCAACAATAATAAACATATATGAATAAAAATCAAATGACTCTTTTTTTTACCTATACCCTACTTTTGAGTTGTTGGTAGTATGTAAGAGAATCAATGATAAAAGCTTTGCAGAACTTTCCTTTTAAGCTCAAAAAGGAATAATAGAAACAGTTCCAACAAACAAGTCACTCTTAAAAGTTCAGCAACTAACTCCAATTTTTCTAACCAAGTATAAGACTCTCAACTAGGTTTTCAATCCTATAGCTCTTCATTATCTCAGAAAACAAAATACAGTGAAACTTGGCTAACTCGAACTTCACACGACCGAGAGAAAGTGTTCAAGTTATCAGAGCGCTCAAGTTATGAGAACACTGTCACAAGTGCATGTATTATTGTATTTAGTAGTGCATACACAAACTATATATAAATCAAAAGCATTGGTTGCTTGTGTTGTATTGTAGTTGTTGTATTGTATTATCACAATAAGTCTTGTATCACAGAAAACACAGCTAACAGGTAAGAAGCACATAAAGGAACTGACTTAGTTAGCAAGCCCATAGCTATGGGTTATTAGACAATTATGCGATTATAGCACAGCTAAAAGAAAGCTGACTGCACAGCTAATATGTAACACATCTCCCTCACTATTCTGAGTTTATGGTTAGTCATGACCTTGTTAGAACTTAGAACTGTCATAGTAATCAGGTCGTCTTCTATTACGAGTAGGATATCTGGGACTTTGTACTGGCCTCTCATCAGGTACAGATTGGGCAGGTTGGATGTTAAGATCATTTGAAGCTGTGATGATATTGTCATTGGTCGATGTATCATTAACTTGAAGTCTAGCTTGTAGCTGATTGGCATGTCGTCTCCATACACCACGGTCTGTTCGCACAGCATACAGTATGTTACCCAGCTTGTTAATTATCGTTCCAGGTATCCACTTAGGTCCAGAGCAATAGTTCCTTGCATAAACCAAAGAGTCTACTTCATACCGAGATGATGTAGAAGATGCTTGACCTGGTGAAAGAGTTTTCTTGTTCTGAATTGGTTTCAGCAAGGTCAGAGTATTTCTCGGCTGTCGTCCATGTAGAACTTCAGCAGGTGATTTCCAGTTCAAAGAGGGATGAGGTAAACATCTGTAAGTGGTTAAAAACAGTTGTAGGGCAGTCTTGATTTTCTCCCCTCCTGCACAATTCTTCTCTACAGATTGCTTAAGAGTCTGGACAAATCTCTCCGCTTCTCCATTCGATGCAGGATGGAATGCGGGAGATGTTATATGTTTAATGCCATGCATGGTGCAGAACTGGTCAAATTCATTTGACACGAATTGTGGGCCGTTGTCTGTAACAATAGTCCGAGGAAGACCTTCATGTACAAAGATCTGTCGTAGCACGCCAATTGTGTCCTTAGAAGTAGTTTTTCCTACATCTAGCATAGCAACGTACGGATATCGGGAATGTGCATCTACACAAACCAACCACATCTGACCTTTAAAAGGTCCTGCATAATCCAAATGAATTCGTTCCCATGGTAGTTGGGTGGAAGGCCAACTTTGGTAAGTCTTGGCTGGGTCATTAGCACAGATTCGGCAAGGTTCACAAGCTTTGATTAGCTGTTCTATGTCTGCATTGATGCTAGGCCACCATGCGTATCGACGAGCAAGCTGTTTTACTCTTTCTACACCCCAGTGTGATGTATGCAGCAAGTCTAACACTTTACTCTTCAGAGCCTGTGGAATGACAACTCTAGTAGTGCCATCACGTTGCAAAAGCACAGCCTCCCCATGAACAAAAAGAGACTCCCTCATATTCCAATATGGCCGCAAATGTTCATAGCTAGCTGTAAGCTTACTGGGCCAAAGGCCATTCAGTATCCACTCTTTCACTATCTGTAGTGATGTGTCTTTCATGGTTTCTTGTTTAACAGCCTCATCGTCAAGGGGACCATGATCGAGCTCCTCTTGTATAGTGTGTGAGACCTCAATGCTCTCCTTCTCTTCATCATGGTCAAACTTCGGGTCTGCCCCTATAGGTAACCTGGACAAGCCATCTGCATTGCCGTGCTGTGCTGTAGGTTTGTACCTGATGTCATACTGATAAGCCATCAGTGTGAGGGCCCATCTCTGCAGTCGCTGAGCTGTTAAAACGGGGATATTCTTTTCTGGTGAAAACATGGCAACCAGGGGTTTATGATCAGTAATGAGCGTGAAACGTCTCCCATATAGATACTGTCTAAACTTAGTCACTCCATAGATGATAGAAAGCGCTTCTTTCTCTATCTGTGAGTAATTCTTTTGGTGCACGCTCAATGTCTTTGATGCATGTGCTAGTGGTCTTTCAGCTCCATTTTCCTCTTGTAGGAGTACTGCCCCAATTCCATAGTTAGATGCGTCTGTTGCTAGAACCAGCGGTTTACTCTGGTCAAAATGGGTAAGTTTGGTAGCCTTGATGACACTTTCTTTAAGAACATGGAAGGCCTTGTCACACTCGTCAGTCCAGTCAAACTCGACATTTTCACGAAGAAACTTGTAGAGGGGGGCTGCTTTGCTAGACAGGTCAGCAATGTATGAGCCATAATAGTTGATCTTGCCCAAAAACGCCTGTAGCTGTTGTAAGTTCTGTGGTCGTGGAAGCTGTTCAATAGCCTCTATTGCAGAATTCGAGGGAGTCTTGCCGTTCTTGTCTATTATGTGACCTAGGTATTCAACAGCATTCTTAAAGAACTCGCATTTCTCTCTTTGTATGCGGAGCCCATACTCCTGTAGTCTAGCTAAGAGTTTGTCGAGGTTAGACCAGTGCTCACTCTCACTGCTACCAGTGACAATCAGATCATCCAAGTATGCTGCAACTCCAGGTAAGTCAGCAATCATTGAGTCCATGCATCGCTGAAACTGTGCAGGGCTTGATGCCAATCCAAAACACATCCTGTTGTAGCGAAACAAACCACATTGAGTGTTGATGACACACAACTTCTTTGCATTATCATCTAACTCTAGTTGCAAGTAGGCATCTGCCAGGTCTATCTTGGAAAAGTGTACCCCGCCTCTCAACTTCTCTAGCAACTCTTCAAGGCTTGGTAATGGGTGTTGATCAATTGATATTTGTTGGTTCAACATCTTGAAATCACCACATATACGCACTCTTCCATTTGGTTTGGAAACTGCTACTATTGGAGCAGCATAATCACTAAAGTCCACATGTTCCAAAACACCAGCTTTAACTAATCGATCTAGCTCTTCTTTTACAGCTTGGCGTCTAGAGAATGGCACTACACGAGGTTTAGAAAAGCTTGGTGTGCTTCCTGGTTTCAAGCGTACTGGTACTTTTACCTTTTTACATCGGCCAAGACCTGTCTTGAAGACATCAGAGTACTTAGAGGAGAGTGCAGCGATTTTGTCCCTAAATCCAATAGGGTTACTTCCTGTGACAGTACAGGTAACATCACAACTACCCTGTGTCAATATAGCTAGCCCCTGCTGAGAGAGACCGAATTTGTCACTCCAATCTAGACCAAAAAGGTTTGAGCCTTGTGTTGTGTTTACAACAAGAAGTTTGAGATTTTGTTTTTCCACATCTCCTACCTTCACACTAACTGAACATTGTCCTTTAATCTGTAACTCACTCTGCCCATATGCTTTAAGATGGGTACTGACAGGTAAGAGGGGGGGTGATCCAAGACTTTGGTAGCCTTGCAAATCAACTATAGAGCAAGTAGCCCCTGTGTCCCATTGAAACATTGCATCATGACCATTGACAACAGTTTTGATCCAAACCTTTCTATTGACTCGTTGGAAAAGATTATCTGAAACTGCATGTACTGAATGATAAGGTTCACTTGCATCAGTGAGCACACTTAACACAGAGTTTTCAACTGTCCTAGCAGACTGTTCTGTCTGACTTTGTGTTGCTGTCTTAGCCATACAGACAGCCTCAATGTGACCTTTGACCTCACATTTCCTGCAGACAAATGCTCTGCAGGGACAATTTTTTCTGTCATGTTTAATGTAACAGCTAGGGCAAGACTTCAACATACCTGTGTTCTGTGCATTAGCTTGTTGCTTTCCAATGGTTTGTTGACCTCGGCGTGATCTTTGCTTGTACTGACCTGACATTTTTCTTTACCCCTGTCGTATGCTTCAAACTTGAGTATGGCGACAGCTACTGGTATTGATGCAGCACTATCACTCTTGGTAGCTTCAAACAAGGAGATAAACTGCTTCTGTAGATCAGCGTTTTGCTGCTGGAACTGTTGTTGCTGTTTCTGCATAGCATCGATCAAAGCTTTTATGTTAGGATCCATAGCAAGACAATAGAAAAATGCTGGCTGTGAGTCCACAATGTTCGTTCCTGACACCAGTTGTTGTATTGTAGTTGTTGTATTGTATTATCACAATAAGTCTTGTATCACAGAAAACACAGCTAACAGGTAAGAAGCACATAAAGGAACTGACTTAGTTAGCAAGCCCATAGCTATGGGTTATTAGACAATTATGCGATTATAGCACAGCTAAAAGAAAGCTGACTGCACAGCTAATATGTAACAGCTTGTTACAAGTTAAGGGACCTCTCATGTAATGTTTTAACAATTTTTATCAGAAAGTATAAATATTTTCCTTTTATTACTTGAGATCCGTTTGTTTGTTTTAGGTGATGTGACTGCCAGGACGTTTTCAGATTAAAATAGGCAAAACCTGATCGCGGTTGAAACTCTCAGAAAAAAATTACATTTTTCTTTTGAGCGTTTTAACAAAAACCAGTTTTGCCGATTTTTCTTAAAGTTTATCTGAAGGTTACCTGGTTTCTCCATGCTTGCGGAGGGCTATCCCCAAGCGGATGTTTGGTAAAAATTGATTTTTTGCAAACCTTTAGAAAAGTCTTTAACGAAAATATTTTGCCGGTAGTTGTGATAACGACGCCTAAGAACTACTAAAAATTGTTGTTTATCTCTATGGCATGGAATAAAGTGATATTCTAAAGCGATAACAACCGTCTCGGTAGCCGTTGGGCAAAAAAACTGTTTGAGTTAACAAAGTTAAGGTCGAGTTATCTAAAGCAAGTTATCATTGCGTGGGAACGGACCAAACAAATCCGTTCGAGTTAACCATGTGTTCGAAATATCCGAAAGCGAGTTATCCGAGTTTCACTGTATTCTCCGCTAATGCCATGTTGGCTTGTAGAATGAATCAAAATCTGACTGGGTGATGATACACAGTTCGTATTACAACAGAACAAGAAACCAGGACAGCCAGTTAAACTAAAACTATTCAAAGCGAACACACAAACTACTTTACATTATGCTTGTTTAATGTAATACATAGCAACAAGCTTGATTCTGTACATTTACATGTTAAAAGCAAGTTGTAATAAATGTCACTTATGTCAAAACACAACACAAGTAGTTTTTTATGTAGGTAATCTTTAATTTATTTCATTTTTACATTCAACTAAATAATAATTTGATTGTGGTTATAATATAAAAAGGTGTTAGGTATCATACCTTACTCATATAAATGTGTTTTTGCAACTTTGTAGACATTTACTCTAGTATTTGTACTTGACTTATAACTAAACAAGTAGTTTAGTACTATCTACAGTTATAGGTAGTGATTATCACTAACTACAACTGATTTTATTCCAGAGTGTCTCATCACATGGTAGTTCCATTGTAGTGATATTTATTGGTCGTATCTTCTCATTAGTGGAACTATCAAGAAGTTTTATGTTGCCATACATCATTACATGTGTAAAAGCAGTGTTAATATAAAATGTAATCCCTGACAACTTCAGATGATTTTACAGTAAATAAGTATCATTTCTGATCCTGATTTTGTGAAATTGTGTCGTACTTTTGAATTTATTTGGTTCTAGTCAGATATTATAATATTTTGGCACGCTATGTAGAGTGAGTATTATGATAGGTCTATTGATAAAATTGTAGAATTTATATAGCTCATACTAAGAAGGAAGTTTGATGCATGGAGACTTCAACATAACTGAATCAAAAAGTCCAATGATCTTTGCTGTTAAGTTATTAAGCTTAGCTAGTGGGGGGCCTTTAAACATGGGGAATCCCAGAAAACTGAGCTTTGACACTACTTGCAGCCTATAGGTTGGCAATGTGCCAAGTTATTGATCAGTCGCAGCATAACAACTTTTAGGGATGAGCCTGCATGTCAAGATTTACTGTCAACCGTACCAGTTGTGAAATAACATGGCATTACAAAGGTGAGTTTTTGTGTAACTGTTTCTTATAACTACTTGCTTATACAGTTACTTAACTGTATCAAGTTTATGGCATCCATTGTAAGGCTATGAAAATAATACACTCAGTTTAGCAATCACTGCCCAATCCTATTAGGCATCTTATATTGAACAGGATATGCAGGATATAAAGGTGGGGTGCATATATAGGCAAGTATGGTTGCAGATTCTTGTTTACAACAAACAAATACTGGGAGGGTTTATACCAGATAAGTGAGCCTTGACTGTTATATCTGCATGAAAGGTCCAGTATTCATTGTTCTTGCTAACAAGGATTGAACTAATGCTGGTGGAAAACTCGAGGTGTCAGTCAAGCCTTGATATTCGAAGAACCGTTTATGGGTGGTTGTAACTTGTCATATCAACAAGAGATACAAGAGTCAAGCTTATAGATAGCAGAGATGGGGATAGGCTGAGAGAAAGGCCTGTTATGCTAATAATAGAGGAGACTTTGTATTGATAGTCACACAATGGCATAGAGATTGTAGAGGTCAGAATAATAAAGACATGATGAGTAAGATGAGAGTGATGAGCTCAAAGATAAGGAATTATTTATCGATAGAGCAAGTCAGAGTCCTCTATTTGTCAATCAAACCCTGTATATAAAACTTCAACAATCTTTGTTTGAAATATAGTAACTTAATATTTTGTACTCAACCTGCTACTTGAAACCAGTTCATTTGTAAAAATTTCTAATTCCGCTGCCTAGATAATTTTTCTATCAAGGCTTTTGTTTTTCAATAAATACTTTACCAAATGCCTTTGCAAGTTCAACTAACAGCTCAGTCAAAATATAAATGATCTAAGCAATTAGCACCAAGCTTAGTTAGTCTTGTTTTTATGATGCAGATATGAAGGAGTTAAAATAATTGATACATGATGAGTAACACGAATCTAATGAGCCTAAAAAATAAGAGATTATTTGCCAGTAGAGAAAGTCAAAGTTTTGTACTCTTCAGTACCCTGTATATAAAACTTCAGCTGTTTTATGCTCAAAGTGTGGTATTTTTGTATCTTGTGTTCTAACTAAAACTTAAAACAGGATCATTTGTCAAGTCTGATAACTTGCTGCCTAGATAATGTTTTCTTAGCGAATATTTTGTTTTGCATTAAATATTTTACAAAATGCTCTTGCAATTTCAACTAACAGCTTAGTCATAAGTAAAATGATCTAAACTGTTAACACAAAGCTTTGTTGGTCTAGTTTTATTGTTGTCAACATATGGAGTCGAAAACCTTTTCCTCCTTCCGTCATAAACTTTGTCACTAAAAAAGAACTTTGACTCTTCAAATGAGTTTTATCTTTTTAAGGTAATACGATAATAGTTCAATATATTGACAACAACCAATCCAACAAATATGTACATTCTTTATTTAAGTGTTTGCCCCAGTGGTTTTTCAACTGATCATTTGCAAAGAACACAGCAGAAAGTTAGTGCTGTGTTTTGTACAATTCACTTGAGAGTAATGTCAGAACTAAAAACTAGACAATTTTGCTCATTGTCCTGTACTAAAAAATCTCATTTAAAAAATACAGAAAAAATATTTTATAAACTTTAAATAAATTTCTTGGCTAGTTCTTGAACAAGTGCCAACTACTTTGTAAAGTGACTTCGGAGCGCCACACACTGGGCTCTAATCAAGTGAAAAAAATATATATAACATTTTCAAAATGGTGTCTTTGAATTCAGATACTGTATCATAGACTATTTTGGTCCCTTGTCAATGGTTAGGCAAGACTTGGATGGCTTACCTTTGTCCTCAATATAATGATTATTGTAAGCCTAAAACACTAGCTAGTTAGAGTGTTCATGTAACAGTTTAGTGAGCTGAACTTAAGAATTGGCAATTTCACTTGCAAACTGGCAGGTATGAGTAGCTTATCCTCATATATAATACACCGTTTTCAAAACTGGATAATTGTTCTCTTTTTGCTGATTGCAACTGCTCAATAGTCGCTGTTTTGTTTACACTGGGTTCCATTTCAATAGTGTCATGCATAGCCACATCTAACTTACCATCATTGTGGGTTAGCAACTGGTACTTTGGCATAATTTATTTGCTGTTTATTACTAACATACATGCACTAAGAAAGGGGTCATAATCAAAATACTTCTGTATATTATTACTCCACCATTACATTCTAGAAGAAATTTCTGTGAAAATCTATTTTCTATCAGGCATATACCCTAATTTTATGTAACAAAAGTGCAACTGGGTTATCAAGATTCTCATCAATGTAAAAAAGAAAGACTCAATGGACTCAATAGATATTTTTCACCATCTAAAAGTTATCAATTTTGCCCAGAAGTTCATACTGCCCCTTCTCCTATAGCACTTTAGACGGGTCAGCTAGTGACACATTATCTATTGTAAAGAATGACTGTATTGTCTTACCTACTTTGTCAAGTTTTGTGAATACATCATTGAACTTGTAAAATAAATAGCAGCAGATAACAGTTTAAAAATTGTAATAGCTTTTATGCTTTTTAGAGTCGCTTGTCCTTCTTCATTATACTTTAATGCCGAGTTCACTTTTGTTGTTCAGATTTTTGGCTGGCAAATCAGTATTTATAACTATAGAGTTAACAAAATCATTGAGGTCCTTTTGTGTAACTACCTTTTCTCTAGTTTTAGATTAATTCTGTCAGTGTGCATGCTATTCTCAGCACTACCACCTAACGCAGAATGTCCAACAGTTTTTGATTTTGGTTCCTGTTACAAACAAAGCAATCAGTATTCAATGAAGCTCAATATAGTCTTCCTTACGGTCTACTGGTTTGCTTAAGAGCTTCTACTAAGTTGATTTTCAATGACGGTCTCTGGCCCTATAGCTATTTTAGTAAGTATAGCTATTTTTGCAAAGCCTTTGAGGTCGCAGAGGTTTTCAATAGCTATTGGTGTCTGTCTATGGCCAGCAACTTTAGTTTAGACAGTCCAATCAATGCACATAATGGTAGGGTTTAACTTCCAATAAAACTACCGTTGGCTTAAAAAGGCCAATTTCCTTTACCTCCTCTGCCCCTTCATCTTGCTATTTTACCAAACTATCAATACAGATTGGTTTGCACGTCACAAAAGGGCATGTCTGGAGTTTCCAAAATTGCTTTGTCTAATAATAAAATTAGGAGCGGTAAAAATAATCAAACATTAAATGTGTTAGCAATAAGTATTAAGGGAGAACTACAACAATGTATCTGTGGTCTTCTACTTACAAAGAGCTGAGAATACTACTATACTATAGTTCAATTGATGAAACTTTTGTGGAGTGCGGACTAATCTGTTTTGATAGTTTGAGTCAGCTAATTATCCAAAATTTCCAATGTTGAGTTTTCTCATTACTTTGTAGGTCAGATTTCCTGATAATAATTTCTCAGGTGTTGCTCACTGTTTTACTAAGTACAGAAGGAAAGAGAATATGGCAGTGCACCGGTCGGCAATCAAAGTATACCTTCCTTGATTGTCAAACAAATCGAAGTTTAACTGATGGATGCTATTATCTTGTCCACTTTGCGCAGTTCAGACCATGCAGCGAAGTCTGTGACCGTGTAAAAATGTGGTCAAGAGATGAAGAGAGATGTCACGCTTATTGTCCAGGTCAGTGGTAACTTTAAAGACACAAAGTTTTGTACTATGTCAACAAAATTTTGCAACTAGTAAAAATCTCTGAACTTCTATTTCTGAATGATTACTTATCTCATATGAATCTGAGAAAGAAATATAAATAAAGCATAAAAAAGAGGCGGCTGTGCAACTGCCGGTAGCTGGCAACCAGCAGCCCAGCGAGAGTTCTCAGCAATTTTCTACCAATGCTGGCCACGGACCAGGCTCAAAAAGTTGAACTTTTTTGCAATCCCTGTCATAGGTTGAAATATGTCGCCAGTATTGAGAACGGTGCAAAGGCATTCGACGCACTTAGAATGCATTTTGAAAATGATTTGCGTATTCTCAAGTAATTAAAGTTTGAAGTAAAGATACAATTAAAGTAAAGGATTTATTACCACTTTCACCTCTAAATACATGCTATATTTTAGCTCCACGCATACAAAATACCGTTGTTTATGAGCAGAAAATTTCTTAATTGTGAGATCACCACTGGTACCAGAGCCACTGAGAATATACAGCCTCGTCAGATACCACCGCAGACCGCAGGCACTCCGCCGGCTGTTCACGGAGGGAACCAAGCTTAAATGTGTTCATTTTCTTTATTCTTAGATACCTAGCTTTCTTAATCATTTTATAAGCAAGTTGGAAAAAAATTATTTTAGCTGTATTAAAGTCTTCATTTTGTTTTCTTAGGATAATCATCTTGCGAAGTCACTACCTTTATTTAACTTGCTAATTATAATAAATGTTTGAGTGTTCTATTTTAGTTATTATATAAAAAAAGTTATTTTACAAACTATAAAAAATTACCAATTTTTCTTACTATGTTAACATTTAGATTTTTTTAAATTTCTACTATGTTTTTTAAATCTTTCAAAACTACTTACTCATGAGCATTCATTTCATCTCTGACAATCGTGGCTTAAACTGCATTGAAACTTAAGCTTAGACCTAACCTGCCTAGATTTGTCCCAATTGGATTTTACTGCTTGATTATCCTCAAATCTATAGCATTGTACTTTCATTGCTAGGTTTTTGTAACATAATTTGACTTGAGTAAGCATTGCTTATGTGATGCACTGATGCAATCTCATACTTTAAGTAAGGAACTGAAATATATAATTCATTTTTTCAATCAAAATCAGCTTAAGCAATTTTATGTGAGTAACTAAACAATACTGAAGTTTGAAAACTTGTAAAAAATCAAGTTGGAATGCTTTTCATTCATATTTGTGAGTTTTTATATTGATTTTGAAACTAAAAAGCAAAAAATCAAATTCACCCATACTATATAACTGCTTGCAACTTTTGTTATGGCAACACATTCCCACGTAGTTCAAAACTAACATTAAACTAGTTTTATAACTGAAAATGTGACTTCATAGTCAGAACTACACATACTTGAGCACTCAGGGTATTTAACTATTATTTTATGCAGTTTTATCATGACGAAAAATTGAAAAAAAACCACAATGCTAGGATTTGTCGCATTTATTTTAGGCTACCTCGCCTCCTACTGTCAAGTAATCACTACTCAGATGACGACTGCAAAGGTTTTACCAGCTGCTGTGAGTCTGAGCAGCTCAATTCAAAGAACCTTCACAAGTACTCAAGCACCAAATTCTGATGGCCTGTCACTCTATTATTGCCTGTTGATAATCAGTTCACTTTTTGTGGCAGCAGTAGCTTTAATTGTGGGAGTTATTCTCTTTATTCGAATCCGCAGAGGAAAGCGCACCAGAGACTTGCCAGTGTCAATTGAAACTTGTTCAACTAAAAGTAAGTATGAATGAAATGTACAATTTCATATTTTTTCATCATAAACTTTATTTTCTCAAAAGTCAAGTCATATCCCAGAATATTCTATAAACTGGCAAATTGTTAACCTGTCTTTCTTTTAGGCTATCCAGAGGTATTAGCCAATGACGGGTACTCTACCTTGGGTAAGTGGGTAAATTTTTTTTTATAGGCTGCTACAACTCATTTACAATGACTCCATCAACGGTGAATAATCAACTTACTTATTTTGAAGGCTACCCAGTACAGTCTGTGAGTGACAATGATGTGAATATGAAAAAGGAGAAGATGGATAATCTTGAGTAGTCTGCACTGACAGTCGACTAAGTCAATTAATAACACAAAAAGACCGTTGGTCGATATAGTGGTAATTCATCAATTATGTCATGTTTTCAAATTTTATTTGCATAAGCACAAACTGTTAGCTTTTATTATTCTTAAAACATCTATTCACACACACACACACACATATATATATATTATATATATATTATATGATTGTACATATATATATATTATATATATATAATTGTTTCCTCACCCCGGTTAACCCGTATGTGTAGTACTTTCTGCTCTAACTCGGGTCTCCTACCAGAGATCTGGGAGTTTGAGCACTCGCCTCAAGATCTTAGCTGTTCCAAATAGCGAACTTTTCTGCAACTCACCTGAGTTGATTGCTGTTGGTATCTGGGCAAGCCACATTTTATGCGATGGTGTTATTGCGCCCAGTGCCCAAATGACTACTGGAATTACAGTTGTTCTTCCATTCCAACATTTTTCAATCTCATCTCCAAGAGGGATATATTTCTCTACCTTTTCTTCTTCTTTGCTGGCTATATTGTAGTCATTGGGTACTGCTATATCTATTATAGTAGCTCTCTTATATACAGTATATATATACATATGTATATATATATATATATATATATATATATATATATATATATATATATATATATATATATGTATATATATATGATGGATATAACGCAATACATGCATCAAACTGAATTTGAGAAATTACCCTTATTTGACACTTTGGATAATATTTTTACATAGTACAGAGCGAAAACTTTGCATAATTTGTTTACCTTATCTGAAATTTATATTATACATGTAAGTGATGTATATTTTATAGGAGCGTCTACTGTATTTTTAAATTTTTAAAGATTCTCTACACTTTAGTTAGTGGTTTTTGTAAATCACCGAAATTGTTAGTTTTATTATCCTAGTGTGAAGAATCATACGGAGTTTTTTCTATAGAGCTCACATGCTGCAGAATTCAAACCATCTCATACCGCTTGATAACATCATACTTTATATATTTTTACTACTGCAATGACGTAAGTCAGCTTGCTTTACTCGCTTTGACTCCTTTTTGACAAGTGAATTGGATAAGCGAAGAGGAGAAGCCATAGTTTCATGTTAAATGGAAACTTATTATCATATAGTTGTTTCAGGAAATATATCAGTAAAGGGTTTATCCAAGTGTCATTCATTGTGTTATCAGACTGTTGAGTCAATGACATCTGATCATAGTGTCATGTCTAAAGTGTGGAACTCAAAAGTCTAACTTCTAGTTTACAATCATTAGTGTATCACATGATAGCTTTAGAAGGTCATGACACTAGTTAATATGATTAGTAGCCGCAAGCATGCACTAAGCCCAACAATAGTTTTCTTGCAAGTGCAGCAAACATCATTTTTACCATTTTTACTTTGTTTATCATTAACTTTAAAATAAAAACATTCAACAGGAAACATTTTTTAAGTTTTGTTGATAAATTGGTTGAGTTTGAATCAGAAAACTTTGAACAATTTTAAGCTAAAAGCATGGTCGATTGATGATATCAGTTGATACTGGCTGCTTAGTGTATATCACGGAACAAACCATAAAAAACAATGAAGAAGCAGACTGTTATAACATTAAAATAAATTCATTTGATTGAGCTGTGGTAGTCTCTTACTTTTAGTAATTTAGTAAAAGTAAAAGAAATCTGAAAAATAAATTTAATACTTTTAACAAAAATCGACTTCAGAAACTTCTTGTGGGTAACTGAAGTTTATCGATGTTTCAAAAATTATAAAATTAAAAAGTTCAAAAGTTGAGTTGGAAGTTCATACATACATTAGCCAACAAAAACTTGACAGCTCTTTGTTCGCTTTTCTATTGCCCTTGCAATTACTTGCAAAAATATCAAATTTACCCATAACACCTGCTTGCAACTGTTGTATTAGCAATGCGTTTATGTGTAGTTCAAACCAACATTAAAGAAACTAATTTTACTACTGGCAAGGTGACTTCAGAGTCAAAAGTACACATAATTGACCACTCAGAGTATTGTTGTGAAATGTGATCCGCCGAGGTGGGCTGTGCTCAGTAAGGCAGAGTAACGAGGCGAGAGTTAAGCCGGTCAGAGCCAAGCCCAGCTGAGCTGAGTAGAGCAAAGCCGAGCAAAACCGAGCTGAGCCAAGTCGAGTCTAATCAAATGGAACAAGAAGCGAGGCTACCCGCTATATAAACCTGAACAATTGTGTTAGAGAGCAGAGCTGTTTTTGGCCTGTTCATTTCATGTACTTGACTATTCTTGTACTCTCTTGAACAAAGCAAAAATACATGTATAAACTTATACATTGAATCTTATACTGGTGGAGTAAGTAAGGGTGGCACAAAACCTTTACAATATCAACTTACATAAGTATAGGTAAAATGTAATTTGTTAAAGTAAAAATTTGTAGGTTGTACTAGTATTCATCAAAACTAATCTGTAACAAACATTCACAAGGAATCTTCTTTCTATCACTTAACAAAAAACAGTTGTACTTAGAAGTATAAAATAAAGTAAGATTTTTAAAGAAAGCAAACAGTTCAAATACATGGCAAATTCCCTATAAAATACAATATAGGATATAAACATATGTATAAATAATTTGATACATTGTAATGATTGTAAATTAGATGTAAAAACTGAAGAAAGTGTGCTTTTCTACATCTTAAAACTTAAAAAACAAAACTCAAAACTAAACTTAAAACTAAAACAAAACTATGAAAAAATTAGTATGGCACAGAAATTATCCAATTGTAAAAAACTCAACTTATAACTTTTACCTATTTGCAAAAATTCATTCTAAAAAGTTTAAGCAAGAAAACTTGCACAAAACTTTTACAGTATTTAACAATTGTTTTATGCAGGTTTATCACACAAAAAAATTGAAGAAACACAAATGTTGCACTTTGTCGTGTTTTTCGGCTACCTTGCCTCCTACTGTCAAACAATCTCTCCGCAAATGGCGGTTAAAGAAATTAATAGCTGTTGTAAGTCTGAGCAGTTCAACCCAAAGAACCTTCACACATACTCAAGCAATAAATTCTGGTGATCTGGCACTCTTTTACTGTCTGTTGATAGTCAGTCCACTCTTGGTGGCAGCCATAGCCTTACTAATCATTGCAGCAATAGCTTTAACTGTGGAAGTGAATTTTTATCTTCTACTCCGCAAAAGGAAGCGTACCAGAAGTTTGCGAATGACAGTTGAAACTTGTTCAACTAATAGTAAGTAGGAAGCAAACGGATAAACAGTTTTTATTAAATGAGGCATAATTGAAAGAAGGAAAAGGCAGCAAAAGTCTACTTAAAAACTAGTTCATTATGTGAGAGTAGAAGGTGTAATAACTAATTATATTCACAATTATTTGAAGTGCTGAAAGGCTGTCGTTGGGTGCAAAAGCTGGTGTGTTAGACTACCAATGCCCTGTGTCAGGAGTTGGTATCTCGCACCATATAATCTTTTTCTAGCCTCCAGCCATGAATTTAGACAAGCGGATGGATTATTATTATTATTATGATTATTATTATTATTATTATGATTATTATTATTGTTGTAAAAGTTTTTCTTCACAGTCGTGTAGTGGTAGGTGACTGGTTGTAGTCCATGTTGAGTCCGGGTCTTAACAAAAAGCCAAAGGATCCAACATCTTCCTCAACTCCACTAAGAGAGAACCTTCCTCAAAATGTGAGCTGTTCCTAAGATGGCCGTCTTCTGTATAGTCTCAAAAGACATATTCACTTCCACCTCCGCCAAGTATGCTACATGCCTCATTGATATTATTCCAAGTGCACCAATTACTATTGGTATCACTTTGGTCTTCACCTTCCACAGTCTGTTTATCTCGAACCCAAGCTCTTTGTATTTACCAATCTTCTCATCTTCCTTCTGTACTACCCTTGTGTCTCCAGGTATTGCTATGTTTATGACCTGGCACAGTTTGGTTTCTTTATTTATTAGTATAAGGTCTGGTCTTCTAGCTTTAATAACCTTGTCTGTTTGCACATTGAAGTCCCATAGCAGCTTGACTTTCTCGTTCTCCAATACAGCTTCTGCACGGTGGTCGTACCATTTTGCTGTGTGGGGCAACTCATGTTTCTTACATATGCTCCAGTGCACTGCACTCTTGCCACTTTGTCTAATAATAATAATAATAATGTATTATTATTATTATTATTATTGATGAATCATCTTATTGTAGATAGACTAGATGAATGCCTGGCTTTGGGGGGGGGGGTAATAATAAAGAAAGTTCTTGCTTAGAAGATTTAGCATTAGTTGCAAAATTTAGTTGCGATTGGTTGAATTTTTTTCCCAAACGAGTTTGAGTAACATAACTTTAAATATTTACTATAATAAGCACAGTTAATATAAACTTAGGCAAACAATAATGGGCCATAATCTACCAAGCAATGAAGTCCTGAAGCCATGAATGATTGACAGGTGTGATGTGTTTGATGACAATTAATCTATTGTAGGCCTATAATAGCCAGTTATATGTGTAGAGTAATGGTCAGGCGCATGTTTGCAAAAAGGGGAGGTTCTGAGTTCAAAATCGGCGTGGTGCAGATTTGTATCAATGTGGTGCATAAAATCTTCAGGGCGATAAAGCGTGTGTTCTGAAGCAATGAATATTTGGGTGGTGTGATGCGTGTGACGACGATTAATCCATTTTATAGCCAATTGGATGTGTAGTGTACATCTCTAAATCTAAAATGGTGATAAGTGTATTAACAACGGAACAGTGCGCATTTTTTAGTTTCTTTAGTAGAAATATGAGCTTCTGAACAAACAATGGCAAGTTATGAACATAAAAAACTGTGCACGATGACAAGTCACTTATCAAAGGCCTCTTCCAGCTTATTTACTGGTTTTTTTTCTGACATGTCCAAACATTTTATTGCAAAATCAATTACAAAGATTAAGCAAAAATGATAAAAGTTTTTGGGAACTAAATGCAGAACTAATGCAATTTAGGTGACTAATATATAATTGTATGTAGGGTTTGCAGTAGAAAAGGTTTTCTATGACCTATAAAGTTCAATTTGAGTTATGGTGTTTCGCAAAAGGAGCAAACATGAATTGAAAAAATGTTTTGCATGGGAATATTAATACTTGATGATGCACTTATAGTATACATAATATAAGACCTAACCCTTTTTCATGTTGCACGGGAAACAATGATAAGGTAGTAAGGTTTACTTTGATTAAGTAAGTAAGACACGCACATAAAAACACCCAAAAACTGTACATTTTGGTAATTCACTTGTCACTGAATTACCGTTCACTCGAAATGTTAGGCTAAAAATCACTAAAATATTGGTCAAACAGTCTAGCCATTCGGCCGAATAGACCTTTTTCCTCACATAAATTTCCCCCATTGCTATATTGGAGTTGTCTTCTTCAAAAGGGTATATTCTGTTAGCAATGAACGGAAGAATATGATATAACAGCTTGTAACCATCAGTCTAGTATTCAGATGCTCTTAATGCTGCAACAGACCGTATAGCTTTTGGTTGTGGAACATATGCACAAATAATATTGAAAGCTAGATTTTGCATTGTTAGAATATTCAGCAAAATATTTGCAAAAATGCCCTGGCCTAGCTGCATATATCAACTGAAAGAAAAATCAGCAACTTAGCCATCAAAGAAAACACATCAGGCTCACAAGCTCATCTAGTACAGATAGCACATCAAAGGGTGCGTTACACTGGGTAACTAACTAAGAAATAACCACTATGAGGTATCTGGTACTATCGTTCAGACATCCAACATTGTTAGCACTTGCTAATTCAGCCTGTTTTGTGATTATTGCGTCTTGATGTACCACATACCAATTGAAAGAAAAGTCGAAAAATTAACTTCTGGCCGAAGTGCACCAGTTCACTATTTCTTTCAGTACTAATTTACTTTGTTTATATGTGGTTAATAAGGTAAACATTTATTACATAAGTGCACTAATAAACCTAAACTATTTTCTCGTTGAAACTTTGCTATAATATCTATTCAATTTTGTACAGTGCAATCTATGTTTGGCCGCTGCTTGAGATGAAAGGTGTCGTAAATTCAGGTTCAGCTGGTGCTTTTCAATCGGCGAGTCTGTCTATCACAGTGGTTCTCAACCTGGAGAGAATTCCCCCCAGGGGGGAATTCCCCCAGGGGGAATTTGGCATTTTAAAGGGGGGAATTTTAGTTTTTAAAATTTCGCATTTTGCGAACGCGCTTTTAAGCCTTAACAAAATCCTAGATGTGTTTTATTTTCTCATTCCTGTTCTATTACATGTTTATTCTGGCTGGGGTTGTAGACCGAGTACCTTTTACTATAAATTCATTGTAATACAGTGTGCATGTAGGTACTGTAAATGTAATAATCTTTGCCAACAATTTAGAAAAATTCCAATAAGTCAGCTTGACCTTAATTAATGACTGTAGTAACTAAGGTCAAACTAAGGCTTAGTTTGGCATTTTGCTGCTCACAGCGCACATGTATTTGACACAAGGACACACTCACTTATCAACTACTGCATCACATGTAAAAGAAAACAAACTGTAAGATTCTTTGTACAAGTATAATTACATATATGCTCACATTATTGTTTCCTATTACCACTCATGTTATGTTTTACTTGCTTTTCTGCAAATAAGTCACATAATCATGCATCTATTATAATAGTAGATCAAATAAAAAATATTCATACAGTCACAGATGATTATTATTGTACAAACAGATACTAAATCGTTTATAATATTTTTCAGCTGCCGCTTTATTTTTACAACTATTAACTAGTGCACGATGTCAAAAGCAAAGAAACGAACCTACACTGAGAGTTACTTGGATTATGGTTTTTTGTATCTTATGAAAAACAATCTTGGCTTCCGCAATGTGTTATATGCCTGAAAACCTTCTCAAATGACTCCATGAAACCCTTTCAGTTGAAACAACACTCGCAAAAAATTCACCCCACAATAGCTGAGAACAACCAGAATTACTTTTAGTCCAAAGAGTGGCAAGTAAAGAGAAGTAGACTTGATGCAAGTGGAGATCTCTATACTCATAGTAATGCACTTATTACAGCTTCATACGCTGTTTCCTACCATATTGCTCAGTGTAAAAAGCCACATACAATAGGAGAGACCCTGATCAAGCAATGTATGTTAGACTGCGCATTAATAGTACTTGGAAAGCCAGCTGGGCAGAATTTTCAAGATCTCCCACCATCCAACAACACTGTGAAACGATGCATTGATGATATTGCTGCAAATATTGAAGAAAAAGTAGTTGCTAAGATTAAAGCATCCCCGTTTTAGGCCGTACAACTTGATGAGTCAACTGATGTTGCCAGCCTTTCCCAGCTATTGGTGTATGATAGATATGTGCATGACACACCCATTGAAGAGGAGTTTCTGTTTTGTCAGCCCTTGCTTAGAACAACTTCAGCAAGAGATGTGTTGAAAATTTCCTTGAAAAGGCCAAGTCAGGTTGAAGGAAGTTAATAAGTGTATGCACTGATGGAGCGCCTGCTATGTTAGGATGTAGATCAGGCATTGTAAAAAAATCAAGCAGAAGAACCCTGATATAGAAAAGGAGTGCATTGCTCCATTCACCGGGAAGCATTGGCATCAAAAACTCTTCCACAAGCGTTGAAATCAAACTTGGATGTGAACATAAAAGTTGTGAATTACATCAAAGCATCAGCACTAAATACCAGATTGTTCTCAGCACTATGTTCTGAAAGTGATGTGGTGTTTACAACTTTGTTATTTCATACTGAAGTGAGGTGGTTGTCCAAGGAAAACATGTAAGGCAGACTCTTTGAGTTACGTCCGAGGTTATGAAATTAAATTCTTGAAGGTAAAGGCCAGCATGAACTTTTAGCAGCCATGAAAGCTGATAACTATGTATTTGAGACTGCATACCTGGTTGATACATTTGCCTCGCTAAACAAGTTGAACTTGAAGGTACAAGGGAGCAATCATCATTTCCTTGCCTTTCATGACAACGTTGGTGCTTTCAAAGCAAAGCTGGTACTGTGGCATACATGAACCTGCGCTGGGAACGCGGTATCCTTTCCCACACTCACTGAATTATTGGAAGACAAAACCTGTTCCTGGTAGTCCAGTGGCAACCCTTATTAAACACCTGTCTGATCTCATAACAGAATTTGGATGCTACTCCCCTGAGCTACCTTGAGAAAAAAAGATGCTCAACATCACACGAAATCCATTTCAACGCACTGTTGAAGAAATTCCAGAGGAGCTACAATAGGAGTTTGTTGAGTTGGTTAACATTTCTGCACTAAAAATTATCTCAGATCAATGTCTATTGACTAGTTTTAGCTCTCAGCAAGAAACATTTCTCCACTTATTGCTGAAAAGGCAATAAAGATTCTGATGCCATTTAGCTGTACCTACCTACATGAAGTAGGATTTTCATCAATGCTGCACCTTGAAAATGAGAAAAGAAATTGGCTTGACCTTGAGAGCAACTTGAGATGTGCATTATAAAAAACAAAGCCTGATTTGTGTAAACTTGTACAGAGGCATCAGCTGGAGCGGTCTCATTAAAATTCATAATCTTACCCCACACCTGTTGAGTGACCAAAACAATAATAAGGTTGACATGATTTATTACTATATATGCTACTCTCAGTTATTTACCAAATAAATACATGTATATATGCTGCTGACCTACATATATGTACCTGTGTAGCCCTTCCAGTGAATACAATATAGTATAGGTTCACACTCCACATTTTCCAAAGGGGGGGGAGGGAATTTGTATTTGAAAATTTTGCAAAGGGGTAAAAGCAAAAAAAAGGTTGGAACCACTGGTCTATCACCATGTAAAGCGCTTCCTGTTACTTCTAGCCAGTTTTCACCAGAAGCATCCGACTTATTGCCATCATCAATTATAGGAAAATGTTTATCTGTAGCCACTAATGCATTTGGGACTCTGCCTTGCAGTGGAATACTGCACAGAGAATAGCCCATGTGTAGTGTAGGTAATGGATTCATTATTGTTGGGGCACCATCAATGAAATGTTTACTGCAGATAACAGAATATTTTGAAGGAGACCAGACTTTTTTAGAAGATGTCTTTCGATTGACTAAGGATTTCCATTGTGCTCGTCTTTTACAGTCGACAGGAAATTTAAAATGAGTAAACGGTAAAGGACACCCACATGAACCTGTACAAAAGAAAAAAAAATATGATAAACATAAAGTACAGAGTAAGCAAAATATGTACAATATGCAATAAGTACTGACTTATACAGCATATGCGAACCTACATGTAATATCAGAGAAGAATTTTTACTTACTGCACAATAAGCATCCCAAAACACTTAAAACTTATCAGTCTAATTTTAAATGTTTTTTCAAATAGTTATATAACCTATTTTATTTCGTTGTTTCAGTGACCAAAAACGTAAACTAACTCTAAATCTAACTAATTAAAAATATAGACCGTTTTCATAACATCGTTAGTTAACATCATAACTGCTAAAGAGATGAATTATTACGAAGACTTGACAGCGAGCGTGATTTAAACTTTTACTGAAGATGAAACTGTACAAATTGTCTGTTATGCATAACATTTGGCTAGGTCCCGCAGCATTAGGTATAAGATTTAACAAGGTTAAGTACATTTACCTATTCTAGTTCATTTAAAAAGCTTTTTGGCATAACAACTTGTCAAACAATGATGACATACGCTGCCAAAAGGTTTGAAGTAGTTATTTTTTTATTATAGTTGTTTCGTTTGATACTCTAAATAAAAAAGGTCAACCATATGCTACATGTATGTGTTGATATCCCATGCTAGTCATGACAATGCTACATTGATGGAATGTAAAAAATACACATATATTAACTCTAAAGGCTGAACAGCTTAATGACAAAAATGCTTAACATGATTGAATGGCACCTTTACAGGGCACTGTCACACTCTCATATGCACTAACTAATCAACAAAAGATAAGGGATATTTCATAACTCTGGCACTATCTATTTATCGAAATTAAATTTAAAATTAAGCTAAAAGTTGACAATTAATAATATAAAAATATATACCATGTTATGTAAACAATTTCTCGACAATATTGAAATTTTGATTACAAGTAGAATATTAAAAAATAGCTGGAAATACTACATACACACCTTGCAATGTTTGATGAACTCTACAGATTTCTTTTTTGTGTTGCAATAGCTTTGTCGTGTTGTTTGTACATTTGTACACAGCACAAGATTCTTTTGGCATGTTTTTTGTTGTTGCACTAATGGTACATGGAGTGACAATGATCACAAACAAACTAACTAGCGGGTGCTAATAATTTTGGATGACTGGCAGATAACAAAATACTATAGCAGCTGCCAAACATAGAGTGCACTGTACAAAATTGAATAGATATTATAGCAAAGTTTCAACGAGAAAATAGTTTAGGTTTATTAGTGCACTTATGTAATAAATGTTTACCTCATTAACCACATATAAACAAGGTAAATTAGTACTGAAAGAAATATTGAACTGGTGCATTTCGGCCGGAAGTTAATTTTTCGACTCTTCTTTCAATTGGTATGTGGTACATCAAGAGACAATAATCACATAACAGGCTGAATTAGCAAGTGCTAACAATGTTGGATGTCTGAACCAGTGAATTTCAACCACTGTGCCGCGGCACACTAGTGTGCCGTGAGAGATCCTCAGGTGTGCCGTGAGAAATTATCCAAGGTCCCTTTTTAAATACAGGTTCCTCAGGCTCTGAGGCAACTTATGCGGTAGGAGTGTTGTATTTGAATGCCAAGGCCTTGATGTAGTAGGCTAAATATCCAGGCACCATGATCTAGGTGCATCTGTACTTTAGTGTTTGATGCATAGTCAATGCATTTAATATCGGCCCACAAAACTCAAAGTCCATCGAAAGCGTTGTGTAGTACAATAAGTCCATCGAAAGCGTCGTTTAGTACAATATGCCTAGTTAGGCACCTCTGATTACTAACTAGTGTGATGAATGTCAAAGTGTCGCTCAAATCAATGATATACAGCCCCTAACTGAACTGAAACAGGATCGGGTTTAAAACTAAGATTTGCTGATCCTCCTTTGGACAGTTTTTGGTTGACTGCTGCCAAGGAGTTCCCCATTCTGACCAACAAAGCTATTCTCACATTGCTCCCATTTTTTACCACATATCTGTGTGAGCTGAGCTTTTCAAGCCTAACTTCTATAAAAACTAAAAGCAGAGTGAGACTGAGAGCTGTTGAAGAAGAGCTTCGTGTCTTTCTTTTATTCCTGCCAGGATATTGGCATTATGTTTATCTAAACAGGCCCAGGTTTCACACTGACTGAGTATCAATAAATTGATGAATTTTATTGTGATTAAATATACTGTTCAGAGTGTCATTTTATAAAATTTTTGGTTAGTGGTGTGCCACAAAAATTTTCCAATGTAAAAATGTGCCTTGACTCAAAAAAGGTTGAAAAACACTGGTCTGAACGATAGTACCAAATGCCACACAGTGGTTATTTCTTAGTTGGTTACCCAGTGCAGCGCACCCTTTGATGTGCTATCTGTACTAGATGAGCTTGTGAGCCTGATGTGTTTTCTTTGATGGCTAAGTTGTTGATTTTTCTTTCAGTCGATATATGCGGCTAAGCCAGGGCATTTTTGCAAATATTTTGCTGAATATTGTAACAATGCAAAATCTAGAGTTCAATAATATTTGTGCATATGTTCCACAACCAAAAGCTATATGGTCTGTTGCAGCATTAAGAGCATCTGAATACTAGACTGATGGTTACAAGCTGTTATATCATATTCTTCAATTCATTGCTAACAGAATATACCCTTTTGAAGAAGACAACTCCAATATAGCAATTGGGGAAATTTATGTGAGGAAAAAGGTCTATTGCACTGTAAAACATGGTTGTGCTTTTAAAAGGCGACTATATATGATTGCATATATCCTATCTATTTACAGCACATTATCACCTGTGAAAACACCACTCATAGTTAAAGCAAATAAATTACATAATTTTTTATTGTATATTTCAATACATCAGAGTCTTGGCTTTCGAATGAGCTATTGTTTGTCATGGTGAGACAGACATTGGTTGGTTTATAGGATTTCCCGAGAGCCCTACCACAGAAATGTTTACTGGCATAGGCTCGGAAATTGTGACTTCACAATTTTCATATGCAGTGTTATGTGCTCTTACCGCCTATTTTATTGCTTACCGCTTATATTCATCAACTACGATAATGACGCTAGCGTCAGCCGAAGATAGGACAACTCATGAGAAATAATGAAGGTGACAAAGGAATCAGTGTCATTAGTTCTCCATGTAGAGATTATTTCTATGATAAATAACTCAGATTCCAAGCACCATACTATGTTTTCCCGATGATATTATGCACTAGCTCTCTCATTTCATTGTGATACTGAGGGTCGTAACCGAGACTCATTAGTTTCAAGCATTGCGTGAACTTGCGAAAGTGCGATTGACATATAGCCCTAGGGCCACGCGACCCACAGGTCACAATAGACCTTTTTCCTCACATAAATTTCCTCCATTGCTATATTGGAGTTGTCTTCTTCAAAAGGGTATATTCTGTTAGCAATGAATTGAAGAATATGATATATAACAGCTTGTAACCAAGTATTCAGATGTTCTTAATGCTGCAACAGACCGTATAACTTTTGGTTGTGGAAAATATGTACAAATAATATTGAACGCTGGATTTTGCATTGTTAGAATATTCAACAAAATATTTGCAAAAATGCCCTGGCCTAGCTGCATGTACCAGCTGAAAGAAAAATCAGCAACTTAGCCATCAAAGAAAGCACATCAGGCTCACAATTTCCTTTAGTATAAATAGTGCATCAATGGGTGCCCTGCACTGGGTAACCAACTAAGAAATAACCACTATGTGGTATCTGGTACTATCGTTCAGACATCCAACATTGTTAGCACCTGCTAATTCAGCCTGTTATGTGATTATTGTCTCGTAATGTAACCCATACCAATTAAAAGAAAAGTCGAAAAATTAACTTCTGGCCGAAATGCACCAGTTCACTATTTCTTTCAGTACTAGTTTACCTTGTTTATATGTGGTTAATGAGGTAAACATTTATTACATAAGTGCACTAATAAACCTAAACAAATAGTTTGAAATGGACACTAATTTCATTTTCTCATTGAAACTTTGCTATAATACCTGATTCAATTTAGTATTTTCCCATTCTTTGGCATTTCGTCACCAAATATGACATCGACTACAATTCGACTTTGTTTGAAACTCAACTAATAAGTCTTGAAGAAGTACAGACATGGACAACTGATACTCTAAAGGAGTACTGTCAAAAACGCGCATGCGGCATCTCGGGCACTCGTCTTGAGCTTTGTTCAAGGGTATATTTCTTGTATAATACTGATGTCTCTGAAAAACCAACATTAAAACAGCGAGAGACATGTAAAAATTAGATTACAAGGCGTTACTGCAAGTAGGAGTAAAGCTGGTGATCCGAATGAATTGAAAACTTGGATTGGGGAACAGGAGAGTATGAAAAAATGGCCACCTCTTTGTTACAATGAAATAGTGTGATTTGTTCTAAAAAATCGGCATTCCCTTTTAAGTAATGCTCTAAAGAGCTATAAAACCGGAAAAGCATACAGCTATTTCTTCAATGACTGGATCCAGGAAGTGTTTTTCTATGACATCAGAGATACAGATGCCTGTTATTTAAAAAGCACTTGTACACCAAGTCAACGAGTGAATGACATTCCTCATTCTCAGTGGATTAAGGTTCTGAAAAGTAGTGGAGTGGTGCAATCAGCATTTTGCTCCTGTGTTGCTGGGTAAGCCATATAAAAATATACTGAGTTTTTTACCTTACATTGCATGTGTGTGCCATTAATGATGAAAGAAGCTATTTAAAGTATATTGCTCCATCTACATGTATATCAAATATGAAATTACATTTCAACATTGCTTAGAAATTCAAGTATTGTAAAAGATCTGACTCCGGTAGCTGAGTCAGCTTTACTTCCTAACAAGGGAGTCACAACCTGAGCTACTGGCCGGCCTTGTCAGAGGCCTGATTGACTTGCCCATGGCGGTCAAGTCAGTCCAAGACAAGAACCCAGTAGTCAGGCCTGCTCCGAAACCAAACCCCCGGCCTGCCTTCTGGATCTCTATCTCAGGCTAGTCTGGATCCGCTAGTGGCTGGTCTTAGGACTGGATCTCTTGTGCCATGGCACACCCGATCGAGTCTAGACAAAGCCGTGGATCGCCCCCTAGCCTTCTTAGAGTCACCCTGGCAGTTCCGTCTGATGGTTGCAATGAGCCTGCTTGTACAATCGGTGAGCCAACCAGGCAGGCGTCAATAGAAACAGTTCGTACGAGTATATAGTAGTTTATTAATGATATCTTCAACACAAGTGTTCACAAGTATGAGTGGAATCAAGCACACCTTGCCTACTTACTGCGCTGGCTTATATAGCCAGCGCCTATAGTCTAGCTCCGCCTATCGATCTATTTATAGCACAAAGGATATGCAAGATATAACAGGATTAGTACAAGATAAACGTATGGTTATATAACAAAAAGAGCAGTTCAGGAATATGGTTATATAATAAAGAGGCAGTTCAAGTATGCGATTATATAACATAAAGGAAGTTCGGGAGGTTCGGGTAAGTGCTAGTGCGGATATATATATAAGTGCAGTAAATGATATACATGTATGTCCCGGTCCTCCACACTCTCCCCCCCAATTGTTTGGCCAAGGGTGAACAATTAAGGGAGTGTTTTCAGCGGAAACGTCGAGCTCGTGCTCTCAATCTCTGAGCTTCTATACGGCATTCCTCGGCCATCCGGATGTAACGTTGGTATCGTTCTTCTTCTCTTTCTGCTCTATGGTTGTACTCTCCCTGCCGGGGCCGTGTGTTCTCGTTGGCCCTGGCTACCTTGCTGCTGACAGGTTCCTGGGTCTTGGCACCGGTTCCGGCATATACTCCAGCGATATCGTCCGCACTGACGTGTATCTCCAGGGCGGTCTCGCCCTCTCCTGCTACCTCCATCCCAGCTCCCTTAGGCGATGTGTTTATCTCCTGACTGATGAGTATCGATTTCCTCTGATTTACCCTTGGAATTACATACTTTTGGGGGAAGGGCTTGTGGACCCGCTCCTCCCTTCCTTCGGCGGTTCGGCATCGGTTTAGGTGGACGCGGAGGTCGGCTTGTCCGTTCCTCCCGTCTTCTTGGCGGTTCTCCCGCTCAGTACACCCCTTTTCTTCTGGTGAATCTGTCCTTAGCCGTTTTTGTCCTGTCCTTCTACCTCGTACCCATCTGTTCCCATCTTTTATGGGAAGGCAGGTTCCAAACGGGGGGCACTCTGCCCATTTCATGTTTGTACAAAAATCGGTATACCACTCTTGATCTACCTGGTATACAATGCTAGGGTGTAGTCGGGGATCCTTGGCTTTCTTTTGGTGCTTGTATATACTAAAGAACGATGATGAGTTTTTCTGACATTTGCACCAGTAGCGCCAGAAGTGTTGCCGTATGTGTCTCCTCA
This sequence comes from Watersipora subatra, assembly GCF_963576615.1. NCBI lineage: Eukaryota > Metazoa > Bryozoa > Gymnolaemata > Cheilostomatida > Watersiporidae > Watersipora > Watersipora subatra. The sequence goes on from NC_088712.1 coordinate 41,291,453, forward strand.
CTACCCTACTGTCCTTGTTTCGAAAGCCACAGAGTCTGCATTCCCCCTTCTGGCGGTCTTCTGCGACCTCCATCCTTTCGTAGGAAGTGGGGGAGTACCAGATATCCTCAGCTACTCCTTCGACGGTTTCCCGGTTTCTCCTTCTCTTGGACAGTTCGTTCTCTTTTGTCTGGTTGACAGGAATCGTTGGTAGATTTACCGAGCAGGCTTGCATTGGTCCTGGTCTGCTGTGGTCTGGTAGTAGTGGAGTATGCAACTGGCGCCTCTGGCTAGTCTCTAGCGGAGGGCCATCCTGGAGTGGTTCACCTCTGCTCCTGACTCGAAAACTCTGGCCCTCAGAATTTTGCCGGGCTTGCTTTGACTTGGCTTTGTCCTGGGGCGTCCTGTTTCCTACCAATCGCACCATTCTGGTATTGGTTTATCTCCGATTCTACCGGCCTCTCTCCCTTATATGCAATGGGTGCAATATTTCCCTTGGCTACGTTATTCCCAGGTAATTTTGCTTGATCGACCTCGGTTTCTTCCAGGATCTCATCCAGTTCTGTCAATAATTCCTGCAGTTCCTGATCCTCGATGGCTCCGGTTTCATCTGAAGTCGGTCTCATATTTAATTTCGCGATATAAGTTTGTGGAGGGAGCTGGTTATCTGTCAGCGTACAGCGGTTGAAGTGACTGGAGACAGTATCAACTTCAGAAGATGGCCACTTTCCGGTCCCGTCGTGCTCTTGTTCCTGAAAATTTCGGCCGTCCGGAGTCTGCTGTCGAAAGCTTTCATTGCCGGACGGTTCCTCTCCTCCTTGATTTTCTTCGTCTGCCTCCGTCTCCGCCCCCTTTTCCAAGATGTTTCGGTCAGACATGATTGATTCTGGTTGCTCTTCCACGTGTTGGCTCGAGGCCATCATCTCTTCTAGCTCGGCAATTGACTCTTTTAAAATTTCGTATTGAGACATCAGTTCTAGATTCGTCCTCAGGCCTTCCCTCTCTATTAAGGTTTCCAGTTTTTCCACCATAACTTTGGTAGACTGGTACCGTTCCCTGAGTTCGGCCTGTCTTTCTCCGGCTTCCGATCTTTCGTCTTCAGGGTTGATTTGGTGGCACACGGTCTGGCCGTATCTGATGGGAGGTCCCACCATTCGCTGGGGTCCCCGTCTCGTCTTCCTCCCATACTATTTTCTGCTCCCCTTGGTTCTGGGTTTATTCGCACCTCTTCTTCAGCTGGTGCTGGTATAGAAACGTCGGGTTGGAGCAGATCCCTTTGCCCTGTGGACCCGGAGTTGGAGGTCTCATCGACTGGGGTGTTGTCTGCCTCCCCTTCTGTCAGGTCCTGCCCGGAAGGCTCCACCAGGGTTTCGGGACAGGGCCCGAGACTCGATTCCTCTGGTTCTGTGTTGGATACACCGGGTCGCTCTGTTGCTTCTTTAACCCCCCCGGTAGGATCGTGACTGCCTGAGGCAGGTCCTCTTTCTCTGGCCAGGACCTCCAGAAGTCGTCTCCTGAACGTGTCACTGTCCATATCCGGGGGCGGTTCCATCCTCTCTTGTTCCAGCCTCCTCTCTCTCCATCTAGTGGCACCTCTGATGTTTGGCCTCCTGGTGGGTTCCTTGGTGGCCGGGGCCCTCCCATCCGCTTCCGGGCATGCATAGTATGGTTTTAGTCTCTCCTCGTTTTGTACGGATATTTGCCCTTGTCTTTCCACTTGGTAAGTATGGTTAGGATTACACCTAGTGACTGTATAGGGTCCCACATATTTGGGCTGTAATTTGGGGTTTTCTCCTCGCTGACGTCTCTTGTTGACTAGCAGTACTAAGTCGCCTGCCTCAAACAACGGGGGCTCCTCTTCATCCTCCACTCGGATCTTCATCTGACGTTCCCGGAGGATTTCATAAGTTTCCTCCAGTCGGCTGGCTAGTCTCAGTACGTAGGGTTGTATCGCCTGACCAGTGACTGCAACGGGTTCTGAGAGCTGGTCCGGCAATCGCAGTTCCCTGCCCATCATCATGTAATTCGCGGTTTCTCCCGTGGCGGAGTGGGAGTGCCTCGGAAGGCCCTCATTATCTGCGGTAGCAACAAGTCCCACTCCGTAGGTCCACGGCGCAGGAGCAAGGCTCTTAAGGAGTCTCCTAGGCTCCGATTATTTCTTTCTACAACGTCATTCCCCTGGGGGTGGTATGGTGTAGTCCGTGTTTTGTCTATGTTCCATAGGCTACATAATTCTCCCATGAGTTTAGACTCAAATTGGGCCCCTTGGTCGGAGTGTAATTCCTCGGGTAGGCCAAAATAACAGAACACCCTTTCATCCAGGGTCGTGGCCACCACCGGGGCAGTCGCGTCCGGAATCGCTATTGCATCCTGCCATCTGGAGAAGTGGTCGCTAATCACTAGGATCCACTTATTCCCCCGGTTAGTCACTGGCATTGGTCCCACCAGGTCGACCGCTAACTTCTGCCACGGTCGCCCGGCGTATAATCGGTGTCTGCTCTTGGTCGCGTGATTCCCACCGGTCTTTGCTACCTGACAGATCTCACATGTCTTGATGAGTCGTCTCACGTCGGCATTCAGTCCCGGCTAGTACCAATTGAGCAGTAACCTCTTTACGGTCTTGTGAACCCCGGCGTGGGCAAGTCTGTGCGTGTCCCACATCACCCAGTTCCAATCCGCCCGGGGACATAGGGTACACCATCTGGGGTGGTCGTCTGTCGCTAGTCTGACCTCCAGGACACCGTTAGCGGACAACCTCATGGCTTCCCGTCTTTTATGTAGGATCCGGAGCTCATTACTCCCTAGAGTTATCTCCTCCTCCGGTAGTTCTTGGTCATTTTTTATTGTCCAGTACATCCTAGCCACGGCTTGTGTCCCTTCTACTTGACTCTGCACCAGCTGTCGGAAATTTCGGTCCCCTGGTAACTTAATTGCGGCCATGGTGTCAGACTCTCCTTCCAGCAATGCCTGTTTGCTAGGGCCCCCGTCTCGTTCCTCTATTCGGATACATTGTCGACAGTCGTTTGGGCAGACCTGTCGACTCAGGCCGTCGGCATTCCCGTGCTTGGCCCCTGATCGGTGTTCTAGTAGGTACGAGAATTCTGACAGAATCTCCAGCCACCAAGCCACTTGAGCTGACGGCTCCCTCCTCCTACACAACCAACTCAGGGAGGCATGGTCCGTGCGGAGCACGAACTGTTGTCCATACAAGTAGGGCCGGAAGTGTTTGACGGCTTTTACTACTGCCAGGAGCTCCCGGCGCGTCACACAGTAGTTTTGTTCTGCTGGGCTGAGAGTCTTGCTGTAGTATGCCACCACGATCTCCCTACCTCCTTGGTTCTGAGACAGGACGGCCCCCACTCCCACATTACTGGCATCGGTGTCCAGAGTATATTGACTCTTTGGGTTGGGATATCCCAACACGGGTGCCGAGATCAGGCCTCGTCGGAGGGTCTCGAATGCCTGCTGTTCTTCTTCTCCCCACTTCCATGGCTTCCCTTTGCTGGTCAAGACCGTGAGTGGTTTGGCATTAGTGGCGTAATCTCTCAGGTACTGCCGGTAGTACCCTGTGGTCCCCAGGAAAGCCTGCAGTTCCTTTATGTTTCGCGGAGTCTGCCATTCGGCCACTTCTATTACCTTTTCTGGGTCCGTGGACACTCCTTCCGGGCTCACCACATGGCCAAGATACCTCACTTTCTTCTGGAGGAGCTCGCATTTAGAGGGCTTCAGTTTCAGCTGAGTGGCAGCGAGTCTCTGGAAGACTTCTCCCAAACGGGCCAAGTGGGTCTCGAAGTCCGGAGCTATGACGATGATGTCGTCTAAGTATAACAAGAGGGTTTTCCAATGGAGCCCGTGGAGTACAGACTCCATCAGTCTTTGGAAGGTGGCAGGGGCCGACGTCAATCCGAAGGGCAGTACCTTCCACTTCCACAACCCGCTTCTCGTGGCAAAGGCGGATTTCTTTTGGGCGTCCGGATCTAACGGTACTTGCCAGTACCACTGGTCAGATCTAACGTACTGAAAAATCGGCTTCCCACCAGGGCATCCAGGCTCTCGTCGATCCTTGGAATGGGGTACGCATCCTGTTGGGTGACAGCATTCAGTTGTCGATAGTCAATACAAAATCTCCACCCGCCATCCTTCTTTCTCACCATGACGACCGAGGAACTCCATGCTCCATTGGCAAGCTCGATCAAACCCTTTTCCAGCAGTTCCTGTACTTGCTTATCCGCTTCTGCCTCTTTGAGGGGTCCTAACCGGGGGGGGGGGGGTTGTTGTCTGACCGGCCTGGCACCTTCCATCAGGGGTATGCTGTGTGCTATCCAGTCGGTCCTTCCTACGTCGCCATCATACTTGCTGAACACGTCCTGGTACCTGGTCAGAAGATAGGCCAAGCTCTGCCTCTCTCTTTCGTGCCGGCATCCTGAAAGAGCCTGCCGATACAACTCAACCAGGTGACCTGGGACGGCTTCCCCCGTCCGTATAGCGGCACACCCCACTCCTGATTCGTCGAGGCTCTCTGGTTCCGGCCCAGACCAGAGATCCGTCTGTATGTCCTCTTCTTCAACAGCCGTGTATGAGCCAATGACGTGCCCGGCGCCCAACTCTATAGGTTGACGTCCGGGGTTCAGGCATCATATGGTGACATCACCCCTCTCTCCAGGTCGGTTCAGGCTACAGGCTACGGGTATGTGCGGATCAGAGCCCTCTATCAGGTTCACCGGAACATAATTTTTGGCGGAAATCTTCCCTGCCACTCTTACTTCCGACAAGGGAAGGATAGTAACCTTCTTCCAGGCGTGAACGTTGGACACCATTATCCTCCCGTACTTGTCGGTGCAAGTAAGTTGCCTATCCCCTAAGGAAATGACTGGTCGGCCAAATTCAATCTGACACTTGTGGGAGATCAGGAAAGGCATGCCCAGAATAGCATCTTCGCTGATCTGGCTTACAAGGAAGTTCTCTTCTATAGCCACGTCCCTGATCCTTCCGGCTAGCCTTATCAGTCCATAAAACTGGAGCTTGCTACCATCGGCCATGAGTCCGTACCGGTCATTCTCTTCCAGCTGCACCTTCACCCGCTCCGGCATTCTGTCGAACACCTTTTTGGAGAGCAGGTTAGTGTTGCAGTCGGTGTCTATGCGAAACAGTAAGTCTTGCCTCTCTACCTTTCTAGGTAAGAAGTAGCTTGACTTATGGGGTTTTTCCAAGGCCCCAACCCTTGGCAACCCTTCCTCCGCCGCGGCGGTATCGCGCAACTCTTCCGATTTTTTCCTCCTCGGACATCCCCTAGGCTTGTCCGGTGGTGGACTCTTTTTGAGCTGGTCCTTCAGGCTTTCCTCGGGAGTAGCTGGTCTTGTGCTCTCCCCGTACCGGCCTGTCGGACCCGACACCGGATTCATGTGTTGACCTAGATTCCACTCTCGGAGATGGCCGCCTCGAGTCGGTTCCCGTCCCTCTTTGGGTACAGGCCCCCTGGTGGGGTCGGCTTTGTTCCAGCCCCCTTCACCTCTGGGTCTGTGATACTCCGGTCTCTGGAGATGCTCCGCCATTGCTGGGTCCTCGTTCCATCCCGATCCGGTTGATACGGATCTCTTGAACGGATCAGCGCCGGTGGGGTCATCTCTCTCCGACCTAGCCTTTCTAGGTTCAAGGCGGGGTTCCATCTGGGTCGCAAGCTCCCCCCTTCCTGATCCGTACAGCGTTGGTCTCTCGAGAGCTTCAGTTATCACTGAATCCGCTCTCTGTCCTGACCCTTGCTGTCCAGATCTCTCGGGGTGCTTGGCCCTAGTCGGACCTCCCTTCCGCCCTGGCCTTTCCCGACCTCCGGTTGGCCTCTCTGGTTCTCCGGTATGTCCATAAACTCTTCGTCTCTTGCCCTGTCTCTGGATCTGGTGGAGGTACTGCCGCTGCGCCTGTTTGGCCGTCTGCGGCGAGTCCCGGGGGCTCGCCTCACATTCCCCCCCTCTCGTCCAGATCCCATAGACTTTGGTATGGGTTGTAGACGAGAATCATCTCTGCTGGGGGTCTCTCGACCGGTGCCGGCCGTTCTAGCCGGATGTTGCCAACCTTCCGGGTCAACCCCAGATTCCCTTCGACTTGTTTTGCTAAGTTGTCTGCGTTTTTCGTGTCCGGGTGCCCTATTGCAGCCAGCAGGTAGACCTACTGCTGCGGGCCGTAGGCGTTTCCCAGTTCCTGCTTATAGGGCGTCCCCTGATTTTCTTGTCTCTGCGGACAACTTCTCCTCTGGTGGCCTTCCTGGTTACACCCCCAGCATCTAGCCATCTCCTTTCTCTTGGCCCCGCTTTCTGGAATAGGCTGCGGTCGATGGATGTACAGCTTTAACTTGGCCACTTCTTTGGCTAGGTCTGTCACTGAGGTCAACAACAGCTCGAGGGTATTCGGGGTGGTCCTGGCCACTACAGCCGGCTCTTCGAAGGCCCGTTCTCCTTCGCCCTGCCCTGTCTCATCCGGCTGGACTGCCCGGACGTCCGACCTGAAGGGTTGGGCTTGGTGAGATGCTATACTAGGTCGAACCTGTAAGTACTTGTTCCCTGCTCTCACGGCTGCCTCTAACGTAGGGGTAGGCACCGCTAGCAGATGTCTCTGTAAATAAACATTCCCCAGCGAACCACAGAACGTGTCCACGGCCATCTCTTCTTTCAGGCGATCCGACATTTCCCTAAATGCGATGTCGGTCAGCTTCTTTATTTGGGTGGCGTGCTCGAATAGTGTGGCGTGCTGGTCCTTTTTCAGGCCCTGCAGTTTGGCTCTGGCTTCTTTGGGCGTCAGTCCAAACCTGGCCCGGAGGTTGTTAAATACGGCGTGTATGGTCTGCCCGTGCCCACAGTCCTTAGCCTGCCCTCGCAGTCTCTCTCCGATGTGTAGCAGCGTGGACCCTGGCCCCCAGTCATTTGCAACGGCTACATCGTCGAACTGTCTGATGAAGGCCTCTACATCGCTATTTCTGTCATATTCAGGGGCTCTGAATGTTTCTCTGGGTGCAGGGGGTCCCTGTGTTCCCTGGTTGACGAGCAGTCTTTTCAAGACGCCTGTCAGTCGCTCTAGACCTCCTAGTCCCTCCATTCGGAGGGCTTCCGATCTTTTTGCGCTGCGAGTCCGTCTGGCCATACCTGCGTCGTCTTTAGTCCCTGTTAGTTGTCCTGTTGTGGGTTCAGCATATCCCACTGCTGCCACCAGTGTAAAGGATCTGACTCCGGTAGCTGAGTCAGCTTTACTTCCTAACAAGGGAGTCGCAACCTGGGCTACTGGCCGGCCTTGTCCGAGGCCTGATTGACTTGCCCGTGGCGGTCAAGTCAGTCCAAGACAAGAACCCAGTAGTCAGGCCTGCTCCGAAACCAAACCCCCGGCCTGCCTTCTGGATCTCTATCTCAGGCTAGTCTGGATCCGCTAGTGGCTGGTTTTAGAACTGGATCTCTTGTGCTATGGCACACCCGATCGAGTCTAGACAAAGCCATGGATCGCCCCCTAGCCTTCTTAAAGTCACCCTGGCAGTTCCGTCTGATGGTTGCAATGAGCCTGCTTGTACAATCGGTGAGCCAACCAGGCAGGCGTCAATAGAAACAGTTCGTACGAGTATATAGTAGTTTATTAATGATATCTTCAACACAAGTGTTCACAAGTATGAGTGGAATCAAGCACACCTTGCCTACTTACTGCGCTGGCTTATATAGCCAGCACCTATAGTCTAGCTCCGCCTATCGATCTATTTATAGCACAAAGGATATGCAAGATATAACAGGATTAGTACAAGATAAACGTATGGTTATATAACAAAAAGGGCAGTTCAGGAATATGGTTATATAATAAAAAGGCAGTTCAAGTATGCGATTATATAACATAAAGGAAGTTCGGGAGGTTCGGGTAAGTGCTAGTGCGGATATATATATATATAAGTGCAGTAAATGATATACATGTATGTCCCGGTCCTCCACAGTATTATGTTGATAGTGTGAAGGTTAATTGAAGAGCTTTGGTTATCTATTATTATAATACATTTTATTGTCTATATTAAAATGATACTCCACTGACCATCTATAACCAAGCTATACTATTATTACTCTCTTTGGAGCCAAACAAAGATATCCTGGCCAAATAAGCAAAATTTGGCGCAGTATTGTGCAGATGTTAGAAAACTGAGTTTCTAGATTGTGCATGGGTTTGGTATTGCCATGTCTGTCAAGTTTATTTGGTTTTAGCGTCTAGATGATTTTTAATGCCAAAATCTTTCGCAAAATGTATCAAGTTTGGACTTAACTCATTGATTTTTATGTACAATCAGTGTAGTTCTAAATCTTTTATATAGTATAAACACAAAAGTTAGTGCAACTGAATTATAGCATGTGTGATGTTTATGTCGATTACTGTTGTTCTTATATAAAGTAACTGTTTATTCTAACCTTCTGATATTTAAACGGTAAAATATTTTAAAAATAACGATGGCACATTCAAAACAATAAACATAACTCAAAGATATGGCTCTATTAATTTATTGAAACTGTTAAGTTAAAAAAATAGTTAGAATATTAGATTTGTAAATAGTTAGCAAAAATGTGTAACAAATAATGCATTGCAGTATAATAACTAGCAACTGCAATATCATGATGTTTACAATTTTAGTCTGAGCCAGACATGCAACCATATAGCAGCCCTCATGTTTAAAATTGAGAGTGCATTCAGGCTCGATACCCTAGGACACTTATATTTCGCTAGTATTTAGTTTCGTGAGTAGCACACAGAGTAAAATTTCACTGCAACTTAATTTCGCGGCTCTGATGAGTGCGAAAATATAGTGGTGTGAAAATAAATTCAGTGGAAAAAACATTACATTCCTCAGGTCCAGTTCACTAGTAAGAAAAAAATTCAATTTGGGAATAGTTCGTATTTGTAAACCACAGGTTGAAATGTGTGGATGAGAACGACAATTCAATTTGATCACTTGCTGCCATTTGTTTCTTAGACTATCAATGACGTCTAGGTCCCTCCCGCCGTGACTTTCACACTAGAATCCCAAGAAGAAGAAAATAGATAGGTAACAACCAACTTCACAACCAAAACTGTATAACCCTTACGCTGCCATAAACGCATTTATGCGTTTTCTAGGGGCCACTGACATAAACGCATTTTCTGACTTTCTCAGCAATTGTCTGGTAACCTGATTTTATTATTTGTTGACCACATAACCCACGGTCTTTAAGTGTTTTATGAAATTGACTGTGTTGTCCGAAGATTTCTCTATAAAATCAGCCTAAAACAACGAAGCAATTTTAAACTTTTGTTTGAGAATTTCTAATCTAAAAACGAACATTTTTCTGTGAGTTCATTAACTACCTCGCGTGAGTCATAAAACAGGTAATTAGTTGTTGATGACATAACAGACAATTTGTATTTTCGTGATTATACAGATAATTAAAGTAGAACTTGAAAAATACTGTATACATATCATGAAGCAATATCGGCAATTTCGGTAAAATGGCTGGCACTAGGCCGGTAACGAATTTGTACATGATTGGCAGTGAAAGAGATAATGTGGTTGGACCTGATGAGGGTTGATATTGTTTTTGGATAGTAATAAAATTCATCACTGCAATAATTATTCTTCAATTTTACGAATTCACCTACCAGACTTTCATCCTCATCAGTTACAAATTCGGTGACCAAACTGATATTGCTTTGCCATGCTGCTCAGTTGGTGTATTAGCTATAATGAGTTTACCAGCAATTTCCCATTTATCCTAACCACAGACGAAAGTTGCCTGCATTTCTAATATTACGATTTTATTGTGGATATCAACGAACAAAGCTATTTAACTTCGCGTTTTCGCTCGTTCGTTATGATAGTTTAGTTTCGCTCATTAAATTTTCGTGAGAGGATTACACCGCGAAAACGCGAAAGTTAGATGCCGCGAATACATAAGTGTCCTAGGGTATATCAAATTCAGCCTGCACAAATACTGCCTGTGCCTGGAAAGGACCATCTTCAAGAAAGACTGTCTTTATGAAAGTAGCTGATATGAGTTTTAAGAAACCAAGCCACAAATCTGGCAAAGGTTAGTACTAACAAAATTCAAGCTATGTAATCATTGAAAGTTGTATTAAAATATTGTCTCAGCACTTGCTATATAATGGCCATAGAACATTCGAAAGAATGCTTAACAAAGATTTTAATCAGCTGCTAAATCACTATATTCATAGATAATCACAAACAATAAATGTACAGCAGGTCAGCATGTTCTACACAACATCTTTTTGTGTTTAAATATTTTAGTTTTCAATTATGTAGTCGCAAACTGTAGCATCAAGGCTACTGACTGCTATAAGTGGAGAAATGGCATGATAATCTGTATCATTCTCTCACTATGCAAGCATTGATTGCTAACTACAGACTGCAGATTTTTGGATTAGGCAGTAAACTGCTCTACTCATCTTTGTAAATGTCTAATTGTTGATATCATTTCAGGTGGCAAGGAAAAATCGATCAAAAAGTCTACAACTAGCAGGGTAAAGTTTGGGGAGACACTCAATGAGCCAGGTGTCACATGCCATTTCAAAGATTTTGTAGAATCATTGCGGTCAGCAGTACCGACAGCACTGCTGTTTTTTGCCAGTTGTACACCACTTATTGTCATGATTTTTAGCCTAGTTGGTTCAGAAAATTATATGACTCTGGAGCAAAATACAATAACTGCAAACCGGTACTGCAAACGACAATTAAGTGTTATATGAAATTTCCAATTGTAGTGAAAAAAATGGCATTACAGCTGCAGAACTTATTTATCTGGACTAGCTGCTGCCATCCTATAGTTGGGCCATGTATGATTCACAAAATCCGTGAAAAAATACTTATAATTAAAGTTTTGAATTTTTTAACAAAAACTATACTTGCAATACTTTATATACAAATTTCACTGGTTAATAATTTTGCAAAGTACCCGCAGTGATACACCCAACTAGAACCTTATGTAATGAAAGACATACAATCAACACTTTTCGAGCTTAATCTGCATCCAACCCTCCCTCCCCGCAATTGTGAAATCATCTAGTACACTTGTTTGCATCTTTCTTCTCTTCCCACCACAAGCTTATCAAAATTACATAATTTGACTACTAATCACAACAGAATACATTCAGGTGTTTAATTAGTCTGCTTTTGACTGGAATAATCATGACAATGAAAATCTTATGTGTATGACATTTTTGTCTTTGTTTACAGGGAAACTCAAAACCAGTGCGTCTCAGCCCATTGATGATGACACTATACTGCCTAATGACAATGACTCTCCAGACATTTGGATCAGTTCCATTCGCAGTAGTGCTGATACAGCCAAGACTGTAGCTACTGTAGATAAACTCATTAACTAAATGTGTTTTGAGCGATCAACAAATTTCTGATATCGAAGTTTTTACCAGAGGACAATCTGAAAATGAAAATTGGAGAAGACTGAAGAGAGGTCGAGTGACAGCATCGAATTTTTACAAAATTCACACAAAAATGGAGTCACTAAAATGCGGTCCATCAACAGATTGCTCAAAATTAGTAGAAAGCATCATCAATCCTTCTAAATGGCTACATTTGTCTCAAATATTAGAAGGAGCCAAAATAGAGCCATTAGCTTTAGAAAACTTGAAACTACTGCTACTGCAAGAAGGACGCAAAAATGTAAAAATTAATTCTTGTGGTCTTTTTATTCATAACAAACTGCAATTTATCAGAGCTAGTACAGATGGCATTTGTTCTAGCGATTGCTGTGAGACTAGACTTGTGGAAATAAAATGTCCAGCTAGAGACGTTAATTGCCTCCCTTACCTGCACATAGTTAATGGAGCTGCAAGGCTAAAACATAAAAGTGCGGTAAAAGTGTGTATTATGGCCAGGTTCAGGGACAAATGATGGTGACAGACATAAAAAATCATACTTTTTTGTTTTTTAAAGAAGACGGCTCAAGTATGTTTGAAGCCATAGATTTTGATGAAAAGTTTTGTATGGATATGCTTTCGAATATTCAGCTGTTTTTTTAACATTACATGTCACCTCAGATGATCATTAGCTCAGCAAAAAAACGAAAACACTCCGATTAGAAACTTTGTGCTATGTGAATAGCCATTGGACTATTGAAGACAGTTTGACATGTCCATGTCAAACTATTTGTTTAGGTTTATTAGTGCACTTATGTTATAAATGTTTACTTCATTAACCACATATAAACAAGGTAAACTAGTACTGAAGGAAAGAGTGAACTGGTGCATTTCGGCCAGAAGTTAATTTTTCGACTTTTCTTCCAATTAGTGTATGTGGTACATCAAGAGACAATAATCACATAACAGGCTGAATTAGCAAGTGCTAACAATGTTGGATGTCTGAACGATAGTACCAAATACCACACAGTGGTTATTTCTTAGTTGGTTACCCAGTGCAGCGCACCCTTTGATGTGCTATCTGTACTAGATGAGCTTGTGAGCCTGATGTGTTTTCTTTGATGGCTGAGTTGTTGATTTTTCTTTCAGTTGATATATGCAGCTAGGCCAGGGCATTTTTGCAAATATTTTGCTGAATATTCCAACAATGCAAAATCTAGTGCTCAATAATATTTGTGCATATTTTCCACAACCAAAAGTTATACGGTCAGTTGCAGCATTGAGAGCATCTGAATACTAGACTGATTGTTACAAACTGTTATATCATATTCTTCAATTCATTGCTAACAGAATATACCCTTTTGAAAAAACAACTCCAATATAGCAAGGGGGGAAATTTATGTGAGGAAAAAGGTCTATTTAATCGATGTGATTCCATTACCTTTACCAACGACAGTACATTTATTGAAGCATAATTTATTAACCCAAAACATGTGTTTGTAATGGTCAGGCGTTAGCACAATCCCGAGCACTATTGGTTATCTAGAATCCTAGTTTATTATTAGCGCTCTCTGGGTTGGTCAGGTAAAATGGCAGTGGCTCAAAACCTGGCAAGTTTCTGGGTCGTTATTTAGGGATAGAGCTTAATCCGCAAATACAAATGGTTTATTGGCACTAAGCGACGAGGTTTTAAGCCAATGCAAATGTTTAGTTGGTTAGAAACTGAATCTGTAATTTTTTCGTTTTGTTTAACAAAAAAGCATAAATATTTTTTTAAGCAAAATTTAATTAAAAATCTGAGATCTTTCAACAAACTAACATATCGTATTTACATAACTATTTATTGTAGTTTTGTCGTGTTAAGACGAAACAGTAACATGCTCGCGAAACGGAAAATAATCTTCTCAAAAATACATCATTAATTATTCTGTATTCGTTTATACAGTGTATATGAAAAATATCCTACATACATTGTAATATGATTGCACTTACATGTATGTAACACAGTATTACATAAGTTATTGAATATTTGCGATTATGTTCTAACCAAATGAAATGCACATTGAAACAATTGTTTACTTCGCTACCATTCTGAGAGCTAAAGAAGATTCTATTTCATGTTAGTGTAACTATTTATGTTAGCGTATGGTGAGCCAAAGATTGTGAAAAGGCGACCAAAGACATTAGTCTATCTTACCTTTACTGCAAACACAGACTTTTCCAACAATCAACTTTATTTAGATTTTGAACATGCCCGCACTATGTAGGTATTCATTTGTCTCTTTGTTTATATACATGTATTTATTATTTATGTACAACAATGTGTGACCAAGAAATTTTTTTTGATTTGTTGAGCAAAACATATTTTCTTGCTGTTGGCATGATGATGTATTTTCTTGCTCCAATATAAATAATGCATTTGGCGATTGTTGTGCATCATTGCTAGCAGCTCTCCCTCTACCTCCACAAGCACAATGTAGCCAATTCTGGAAAATCAGAGGGCAGCACACACAAAACCTTTAGCATGGTGTATGTCTATTGGCATTGCTGACGTTATACAACATACATCGTTTAAAAAGTCGATGCGCAATGACAAAATGTGTGGTGATGGACAACTGGAAAAATGATAGGAAGTAGGTTGTTTCAGTCATCAGACGAATCTATCATGATAAACTGTTAAGTTTAATAATTTTATTTTATTTGATATAAAAAAAACATTGCACATAACTTAATTACTACCACATCAGCATCAAAGCCATAAAAGCCTTTAACAAGCACAAATGAGAACAGAATAACACAGTAGAAAGGGCCACATATACTACATGTAGATATGTGAAAATAAGTGAATATACGCCTGGGTTATTTAAAAAAAAATCAGAGTTGAAAATCCTGAATGTTGTAGGTATGGAGGTATGCAGGTATGTTTTGATTTGATCAATATGTTCACTCAAAATTGAGCACACTACCAAGCTGAAACAGTTCGAGTTTTTGCATATAAAAGTATACCTATCTAGAACAGGTTTGTTCTCTATGGCTGCAGATGAACTGGCAATAAGGTGAAGGGCACGCCAGATGCCCTCTGGCGTGCCCTCCTCTCATTGCCAGTTCACCCATAGCTATAAGGAACCAACTTGTTCTATGCCTATCTAGATATTGCATGTATTATAAAGCCTCAGGAAGAATTTCTGCTCTGTCATTTCTTACTCCCTTCAAACTCCTCTTGAAGATCCTTGATCTAAAATAAAAACAATAATAGCATGTGTATTTACATCTCCATAAACTTGTAAAGTACTGTGAATGCAGTATCCAAGTGGCATTAGTTGTGACGTTTTTTGACTTTGACTGGAATATTATTTGTTAATTTAATGAATTAGATCGGAAAGTTACACTAGACATTGTGATTAGCTAGACGTTAGTTTGGCGATCTCAATGCACCGGGCAAATCTGCTTTTGTTAGTTCTTGACTTTATTACCATTTTTATAGTAGTTTTATTTCACAATTATTTCCTGGCTTCATATATCTTCTCTGATCCTACATTGCTCAACCGACTTAGCCCAAAGAATTGATTTGTAGAAGATGACAGCGACATTAGTCCAAGTACTCAGTCTACAAATCGGATGGTGTTGTGGCACTTTGTTATCAACTTTTCAAAGTGTTGATAACAACTCCAGAGATGCTCTCAAGTCCTGATTAGAGATTTTCAAATCAAATAAAATCACCAATCATGAGATTGGCATCAAAGCACCATGAAAATGGATTACCCAGCTTGTAAATTACATCAAATTAAAACCATCAATTACATAGTGGATGATGATTTTAATTTCATTTTATTTGAAAGCTGAGCAGTTACTCTTCCAAGTGATTTGATTTGGAGCAAATGGCATACCAGCGATTTGATATCCTTTACAAATCTGAAATCAGAGATTTGGGAGTATCTCTGCACAACTCTCTTCAATTCAGACACTGAGCACTTATACTAAAGTCACACGAAAGCATCATGCAACGTGGTTCTAATTTTCAAAATGAGTTACTGAATATTACCCCACTCACTGGACTGTTGGGTATGAAAGTAATATCAGGTGTCTGCGTTACATCTATAAGTCACTTCCTGTGATAATAGGTGGGAGATATTTAATTTTAAAGTCACATCTCTCTAGTTTGAGTATGATTTTTTACTGGTGAGTAGCATATCTGGGTTTTCAGAGCATACATCATATCCTTACAATAATTCCTTTCAACTACTCAGTCATTTACCACAGTTGCCTGAAATTACTGGCACTTTCATAGGCCTTAGAAATACAAAATTTGTCATGGTGATACTGTCCCCTGCGAGGCCTATACAAGGTGCCAAAAAACGCTCATCCAATAGGAGCGCAATCCATACATAAGAGCCTTGTACGAGTGATGTATTGGCAAAACAGGAGCTTGTATAGAGCCTTGCATGGGCAATGTATGACAGCACTCATGGGTGTTGTGGGGTCCCAAGATACACGCATTCCAATTATCCATATGCCATATGCAGGAATGTCAACCCATCATCACACTTATATACCAAATTCGATAGGAGAAATATCTCGAGGGAAAAATACACCATTTCAAGAGGAAATATTAGCCAGCATAAATGTGCCAATTGATTTGTGAGAGAAACTAATTCTCAGATTGAGGCGCATATTTACATTGTTCCAGTCTACTCTGGGGTTGCCGCTACTAGTTAGTGCAAGCGAAGAGACAAAACAAGGTTTATGGAAGAGAAGAGACAAGCTTGGTTATTCATTGATTATAGTGCATTGCATCTAAGGATTAGATGATCGCCACTTACCCATTGTTGGCTAAAATATAAGATAATTTAATGTAAAGTTATGCGATGGGAAATTTAATCCACTTCTGGTAAATTCACACACCAGGTGAAAATATTTCAATATAAACAAAAACGATACATCGCAATGATACGTTTTGCCAACATAAACATTTGTACTATTCATTTTGTTATTTTCTCAACATTGATTTAAACAATGTATTACCTAAATCAACATAATGTAGCATTAATCTTCCAGCAAATTATCAGAAACAGAACATATATTTAATAACATAGACAATGCAGAGTTGCCTAATTTTTTAGATGCAGCACCAGACAGGAAATAAAAATGTTAGAGGAGTCCTCATAGTGCCACAATCGGCTATGGTACCTTCAAATGCAAAACATTGTTTTGCCTGTTTAAAATTTTTTCCATTGTTGGACGCAACTAAGAGTTTATTTGCAAAGACATTATTTAATACAGCAAACACATGCAGCACTTACAATTTATGTAAGAACAGAAATAACTTTTCCACAAGAATCCGAACTGTCATAGACAGTGTATTTGTAGTGTGATTTTTCAGGAAGCTGTTCTTGAAAACTCCGTTCAATCGCTCCACACCATTGTTTGTGGACTTCTCTCTAAGCACTCAATTTTTTCGATAACAGCTGTCCATTTCTGAAAAATCAAAACTAATGTTTTACACACAGTAAGCTAAACGTTCTCCTGTAACTGAATATAAATGTAAGTATTTCCAATGAAAGCCTTTCAATTCGTTTGCAGAACTACAATTGGTCCACTAAAATGTGTCAATAGAACTCTCCAATATTTGTTGTACAAATATATTTATTTCGATAATAAGAACATTTTTTGGCTTATAAAGCATGCCCAAGCTCAGAAAATTGCAAAAAAACAGCACCACTTTGAGTACATATAGAATAGAAACCAGTACCTTGATTATATTCTTATCAAGCCAAACATTGCATATATACTCCCTAAGTTCCCTGTGCTTTTCGCCAGCCCAACCTTTGTGCTCTTGCAGTGCCTGTATAACTTTCATCTGAACTTCAGAAGTGCTGTAAAGCGCAATGACTTGACATAAGTATAATACATGTTTCATTGTCACGAGAGGAATTCAAAAGCATCAATTCACAAAGAAATGACAAAGTCCAGTACGCTGAGAGACTCTGAGAAATCATGAATATTCAATTCCTTGTTCTACTGGTTAAGTTACATCCGCATCTCGCTTTGAATATACCCCTTGGGTGATTCTACATAGCAGGACCATTTGACTTTAATAGCAGCTGAAGAGAATGCTGTGTGGCAGTGCGTACAAAATAATGAATGGATGAAGGATGGTAATAGTTTAGTTTATGCGGATCCTTGTTGTATCAGCCTATGCTTACATGAGCAGCCATCTGGGGGCCTGGCTATGCAGAACCAAAAAACAAAGAGGAAGGGGGAAGTGGTGGAGTGGTGACTAGTGATTGGTCATAAATGATTGCAATGGTCCATAATGCAAGAGAATAATGGCAATGATAACCGCACGACATGACTTCACATCAGAAGATTAATGCTCGCTCCCTAAGAAAGCAAGTGTAAAGAAATTTGAAGATGAGATAGTAAATATGAAAACTGACGGTGAGCTGAATGTGAAGTCAGGTTGTGGGAGTTTGCATTATTTGGAATTTGCACATGGACAAGAAAACCCGAGACAGACCTTTCAGGTTGTACGGTTAATCTGTTACGGAATGTTATGAAAGTTTTCTTTTCAAATAAGTATTTATCAATTAAAGCTACTTGTATGTTGAAATGAAGAGAAACACGCTGCATATCAAAAGGCAATTGAAGAAAAGGTTAATGTGGATGAACTTGCAGCAGAAATCCCGTGTACATGTAGGTATGTAGGTACGATCTCAAGCTAGGGAATGCTACTAAGATTCAACCATCTACTACTAAGAATGAATCACTTGAAAAATAGTTTTACACTCATAAGCTAAGCAAAGCGTATGTACAATTATGAACGCAATGTATCCCAGGGTCAGACAAATTAAATATCTTTATGATTTGCTACAAAACGATTGTCTCAAAATGCAGGGTTACGCCAGCTTACATATCACTTGCACTCTTCCAATAGTAAAGCAAAAATGCTAACCTTACACAGTTGATGTTGCTTTGTTGATTGTATAATTAGAATAGAAGAAAATAATGTTTCTACCGAGAAAAGATTTCTCTAGTGCGGCTATTTCGACCTGTGAGTAGTCCATCATGAAAAACTTTGGCTTCCACAATGGATTCCATCCCTTTATTTTATTCAGAGCCATACATATATGCTTCTTCATTTCCTACTCCAGAATAAATGTTGCCACCACCTGTTATAACAAACATAGTGCACATGTCATCAGTACAAGTACCAATAAAGAACTTGCTTCCTTCCATCACTTCGCCATAAGGCAATACAGCAATGGTCATTACCTTTACCATACTTTCCAGGAAATGCAGACTGGCAAAATGGAAAGTGATTGATCACAGACCAAAGATGTGTGTTGGTAAGGCTGACTGTTAAAAGCTTCCTACATATTAATAGTATGCTGGAAAGACAGGGTAGGAGCACAATTGTTCTAAGGAAATTGCCTTTGCATATTTAGTGCTAGGCTGAAAATTTTTACACATACATGGCTTACCCAATAATCAATATTATTTAGTCTTCACCACCACAAAGAAAAGAGGCAGAGCACACTTGGTGGTTTGATGGTTCGCCGTCATATTTGGAAAGTATTCGCTTTTGATGATGGGTCTCAGTAACGAAGAGAAAGCTATCGGAATTTTAGGACTTTTGAAAGTAAAATTCAGCTGTACTTTGGTCCTGCCAATCATTTTCTATAGTGAGCTGGAGATTTTCTTGGTCAGAAGATGAATATCTATATTTGATGGGAAAACAGAACAGTTCAAAAAATTATGACGACTCTGCGCAAACATTTTGAAGTGTGCTGGTGGCTAGTTTTAGAGTATAAACTGATCTTTGTGTACACCTCTCAAACAACGCTCCCATCAGTCTGTGCCTTTTAACTAGATGATGGCCAAAATAAAATTGTATTGATGAGTAACAAAACATTCCTGAACAGAAGGAGGGTCAGGGTACAATGGCAGCGGCTCAAAATCTCGCCTGTTGCTGGGTCATTTTTGCAGGGATGAGGCTTAATCCAGAAGTGCAAATGTTGAGTCGGTGAAAAAATTGTGACACCGATAGTCGTTAGTAGTTTTATTTTGTTTAAAAAAAATTTAAAATAAATAAAACGTTTGTTTTATTTTGTTAAACAATGTTTTATTTTGTAAACATTGACCTCAACAGCAAACCCCAAATGTTTGCTGTTGGGTCTCTCCTTGTTGAAAAAGGCTTATATTTTGTTTTGACAAAACAAAACATTAATTGAAATGCTAATAACCTTGGTGATTCTTCTGTTAGTGTTTCCTAAAGTTTGAAGTTACAAATTAAACATACACAACATATTAGAATGAGTTTGCTGGGTGATTCAACAGTGCATGCCAACATCATGTATGCAAAAGAAGATTGAGGCACTCACATTGTTTCTGAAAAGGCTATTTGAATGTGTTTCTTCATGGTGCGGTCATCAGGATAGAAGCGCTTGTTCATGCTGGATGCTAAAGGGAAATTAGTTGATGCATAGTCACAGAGATGCTTCCTATCTCTGGCAGTGTATAAACGCCTTGGTTTACTAATTGATAAATTTTTTCTTTTACGCACTGATCCACTGGTGCTACAAGTTCAGCGGCCTAAAACAAAACATGTCATATACATTATGACTACTGAGCATGAAGGGCTGGAAACATCCTCCACCTGATAATGAACTGTCAGATGACTGCTCTACATCCAAATAGGTGTGGGAGAGATACAACATGTGAGTTCTTTTGGGTTCCATAGGCAACAGGCGCCATACCAATATATGGTAGGAATTGAGAGAACATCGATTATCGTATCACAACATACCTCTCTCAGAAGGTGTTTTACATGGACCGAGACATCGGGTAAGGACACTTCATACACGGTGTCATATGAGGAATTTGATGTTGATCAGAACTGTGATAGGATGATACCCAAAATGCCATCTCATTGTCTTATCTACTGCTTTTAGGAGTTCCGAGCTAATGAGGATGGTTTTCTAGCGCAGTGTGGGTTGAAAAACTATGCGGTGAGGGGTCAAAAATAGGGATGCATGATATTGAAAATATTGTGATGTGATGTCTGCAATGGTCTACGATATATCACATATCTTTTCGATATATTTCGATGTGGGAAATTCCAGCTTCGGGTTGGTCTTATTGAGCTTTGTAACCATATCCACAGCTGTGAAGGTTTACATTACTAACTCCTATAGTGAGGTCTGCAGAAGTTTTTTTTCCCAAAATCAAGGAAAAATGAAGACTAATTAGAGCCATGAGCTTTAGTATAAAAAAAGGTTTAAATCTGATTGAAAAATGTGAAATAAGTGCAGAGATTGGGCGATCACAGTGCGATTTTGAGATATGAAGATTAAATTTTGTCACAGTTGTGATTTTGCTATAATGCATATCTGTTAAATATCACCTATGACATAATCTCATTGATCAATTGTCCCAATCTTACAATGATATCTCAATATCATGCACATTAGTCCAAAATTTTAACATTTTTCATCAAGTTATTGGATGTCTGAGACTGAAAAAAATCAATGCAAACAACTAGTGCTTGCAAGAGGTTTATGTCATTCCAGAAGTGTATGTAAAATACCTGGAAAGCAGGAAATCTGTACAATTTTCTAATTTTAACTTTAGCTGGACAATCAGCTTTGATAGTAGGCTGGTAGTTCGTCTTTGTTGCTATTGTGAAATTATGATCACCTGTTTGTTTGTTCTACAATAATTAAATGTGTGGAACATGACATACAAGTACAGGGTGGAAAGCTAATAATGTTTAAAGCTCAGTCTTATTCTAATGATGTAATAACCATGCCATATTTTCTACATTCAAATTTGTATCAAAATCAAATGAATCAAAATTTTATTGTTAGAAGTAACACAAAGAAGCTGGAGTGAATTTGCCTACAAATCAACATCATCTGCTGGTTTCCATCTAGCACTCAGTCAACATTCTGGAGCCTGTGTCATTTGTGGAAATTTATCTGCATCCATTCATATACATGTGTATAAAACAAAACCCCGGGTGATACAGAGCTTTGCAACAGTGGAGGCCTCCAAACACTCAGATTTAGGTACATGTACTGAAAGCTTTGCCATTTTTTCTGAAAAATAGTTTGTCCACCTGTATGCAGGAGACGGATGAACAGAGACAAACCTTTGTGTCGGGCAAGTTTCGACCATGCTGTGCATTTGCAAAGACATGAAAGGATAGCCTTGTCTAAATATATTAGACATACCCTGACCGAGCTTTGCTGTCCAAAAGTATCCCTTACAATAGGCTGAGTGAAATATTCTTGGTGTACTGGTAACTTACTCTCCGCTGTTCTTTGTACTTTTTCTTCTGGGTTTGATGTCTTTCAGGGCCGTACATTCAGTCATATGCTTTTTTCTGCCATACATATATAAATAGCCTTGACTGTCATGAATGACCTTATTACCTCTCAAAATATCTTCATCTTGATGAATTAGAGCAGATAAAAATTAAAAATTAAGAAACATAAAACAGAATTTTTGATTTCATTAGCTGAAGACGTTGTAGGTTTTTAGCCTTACTCGATTGCTAACACTCAATTGAGAACTAACTGCTGCATGTATATGTTGATCGATACATTTATTGCTTGCTTGATTGTAGTAACTAAGATACAATGGTTCTTAATGTCATTTCAATTGCATGCCAATGCTTGTACATTGAAGAAGCCCATGTATATCTTCGAATCAAGGCTGCGCTGTAAGTTTGATAGTAATCCACTGCATGTCTGAATATACATGAATATCCACTTCATTAAATCAAGCTTAAGAGTTGAGTGTCCATAGAGAGTAATTCTTTATTGCCGAGAGATAGATGTGTATCCAGTGTGAGTTGCTAATGAACTGATGAAAAATGTGTCAACTCTGCCTCAAGTAGGGCCTGTGACATCATAGATTCCATGGAACAAAAACAAACTAACAAGGGCCTTGTAAAACTGTAGCATAAAACATATAAGCTAGTATTGAGATGTACTTCTATTGCACAACAGCCAAGCATAGTCCTACATTTTTCAATCAAGGTTACACTTCACAATCAAGGTTACACTAAAATATTCGAGGTCTAAAATGTTCATTTTCAACAGAAGATCACAAATCAGGCAGTGGACAACAAGTGCCTTAAGGATATGAGATTACCTTCAAAAAGTATTTCATGCTTGTTAAATATGCCGTCCTCATGGTATGTGTAAAACTTGTTGTCATGTTCAATTTCATGGGCTTTGATGGCTTGCTCAGCCTCGTCTAACGATGAGACAAGAACGAGTGGCATAACGCTTAAATGTACTGCAATTAAAAATATATATTTGGTAAGCCCTCAGGCTCCTCGTAGAAGTTGACTGTTGTCAGCAATCATGTCATTCAGCTATCGAGTCTTTGATAACCTACCAACACGATTGCTGACCACAGGCATGGGAGGCCTGACAATAGGTAGGCCTATATAGAGGATGAAACGACGAATACAAAAAGTCAGTTATGAATACATGATGACCCACTGAGGTCTTCTTTTAGGGTTGAAGCAATATGAATATGTAGTGGATTTCAATTAATTTTTTAAGACAAATTGCAAGCAGTAAGCGACTCTGACTACTGAGGAGTACTGACCACAGGCAGGCTGTCTCGTTTGAAAATATTACTGCCCTGCATTGCAAGAGACTACAAAAATTTGCTTTACCTTGCCTCCTCTCCCACACTTCTTGTAAACCAAACAGATGAGATACAGCCTAGGCCTGGCAGTGTTACTGACAACGCACTATTGTAGTAACAAGTCCAAATAAAATTTGAGATACACAATTAAATGGTTGTTCTTTAGGTAGCTACATACTGTCGTTGTTTCAAAAGGTGCTACAGTTGAGACTTAGTAGTAGTATAAAGTTGGTTGTTAAAAAAGTGTGCTTGCAGCAATTGCAGTAAAGATAAGATATATTCATATCTTCTGTTGCCTTCATTTTTACAATAGATGTCTAACGAGATGCTAGCATTAATATTTACAGTGAAATGAAATATAATCATTTCAAGCTCTCAGAATGGTAACAAAGTAGCCAACCGTTTTTATGTGCATTTTATTTGTTCAGAACATAATCGTAACTTTTCAATACTTCATGTAATACCGCTTTACAAAAGTGTATTCATATTAAAATATATAAAACTATTTTTCAAATGCAAACGAATGCAGAATAATTAATGATGTATTTTTGAGAAGATTTTTTCCGTTTCGTGAGCATGTTACCATTTATTCTTAACACAAAAATACTATGATAAACAGCTATGTAAATACGTTATGTTATTTTGCTAAAAGAACTCATATTTGTAATTAAAGATTTGCCTAAAAATATGCTTTTGTGATATTTCATTAAACAAAAATATTACAACTCAATTTCTCAACAAATGTTTGTAGTGGCTCAAAACCTCATGGCTCGTTACGACTAACTTTAAAGCATTTGCATTTTCGGATTGAGCTCCACCCCTACAAAACGACTCAGAAACTGACCAGGTTTTGAGCCACTGCCATTATACCTGATTCTCTGGGTTTAACAACACCAATTGTCACAGAAAAGTGCAGCCTCAATGGCAGCGAAAGGGATCGACTATACCTAAGGCTAAATAATAATTGTGACATCACATTTTGAGAACCTGAACCAAGTGTTTTTTTTTGTAGGACATATTTTTGACACTCTGTTTTTCATAGTTTTATTATTCTTTGCGTATTGAATATAAGCTCATTCAAAAGCCAAGACTCTGATGTATTGAAATATATAATAAAAAATTATGTAATTTATGTGCTTTAATGAATGTTCTAAGTTCTCAGAAGTTGTCTACCATTACAACATGGTAAGACAATTGCTTATTTAAGTTTACTACTCATCATAAGCACCAATCTAGAAACATACCTTAAAGTAATATTTCAATTGTCTTTTGCGTAAAAGTTAATATAAGAAATATTAGCTATAAAAAACATGATATTTATGTGTTTTGCTTTACTACACAGTTATTAACAGAAAAAATAGAAACTTGAAACAGCTTAATAAAAAGTTGAAGAATGCGTGTTTTTTTTAAATAAAAAAGTATAGTTGGATGGTGTCAGGTTTTTCCTTTTGGTCATTTGACAAAAAAATTATGGTATGCTGCCACCTAGAAGAATACTATGACAGCGCAAAGTATATCAATTAGTTCTGGGCAGGAAAGCAATTATGCAACTTTTTGAGTTGGGACTTGGTTGCCTCTACCAATAAAACTCTTTACACTCTATCAATGGTACATTTATTTGGAATATTCGTTTTATGCTGCATAGGTAATAGCTGGAATTAAGATACTTTTGAAGGTTTTCTGTCAATCATGCCTGTAATATTACTTCTGGTGAAAGTGTATCTGTTCTTTTTGTGCAATTCAGCAACAAAGTTTGCCAAGTAAATAAACTTAATCAAACTTGCCTTGAGTAAAGTTATGATCAGTTGTCTCACCATTGTTTTCCTTTTTTATAGACCCTAAAATGGTATGACTTCAAAAAAAAAGATAAATATTTTATGTCAAGAATAATTATAACTGAAGAAAGCAATGTAAAACAAAAAACTATCACATATTTATATTTTAGCATTTTCTATAAAATAAGAAGGCAATCAGGAGCCAATCTTTAATGGCTCAGGTGAACCTCTAGCAGGTACCCTTTCAGCTAGAATGACTATTAATTAACAAACTTTGAGACTAAATTGACTTGCACTCAAATAAAACAACTCTTTGTTAGTTTAAGTAGTTGAGCAAAAAGTAGCCAATTGTCAATTGAAAAAAAAGTTAGGTTTTGTTTAGAAGAAGTTTATGTTCTAAGAAATAAACAGCTTGCATGTCTTATACACAAGTTACAAGAAACTTATTAGCATGTTTATGTTTTAGCGTTCCCCATTCAAGAAGAAGGAGACAAGAAACAAATCTTTGATGACTCCGGAGAACCTCTAGCAGGTACCAATAATGACTATTACTTATCAAACTATTAGACTAATTCTAGTAAAGTATAAAGTAACTATAAATTAAAAATTTACTCAGGTTTATCTCTCAATCAGCTCATGAATAAGCTCCGAGACTAAAATTATTTCTTGTTGATTCAAGTGTTTGAGCAAAACGTAGCCAATTGTCAATTAAACAAAATGTTAAGTATTGTTAAGATCAAGTTCATGTTGCAAGAAATAAACAACTCGCATGTCTTATAAACATGTTACAAGATACTTAGTAGCTTTTTTAAATTATTATGTAGTAGTTCAAAAATGGTATGTAAATGTGAAATAAAAAGTTGAGTGTTGTTTCTAGAGTTTAATGAGATTAAATTAATTGAGACTCAAAGTTCAATCACCTTCTAAAAACACTTAACAAGTTTATAATGAAGACTTGTAGCTGAAATAAATTTATGTAAATTATTGCAGTGTTTGACATTATTTGCCGAGCCCTTCACCTTATGACAATAACCACAATTATCTTAAATCATATTGTGTGAAAAATATTAGTAAATAAGAGAATGTTGAGAAAAGCTAAAGTACATAAATAATTTGCTTTCAATTGAATGAATGTGTTGAAACAGCTTTTCTGGTCTAATAAAATGAAATTGAGAGTTGCCTAATTTCGTTGTAAAACAAAAGACATTACAGTATACCTTGTACAGTACCTTGTACAGTACCTTGTACAATACAGTATACTAAAATTCCACTGCCATGCAGCCCACAACCAAAAAGATATTGGAAAAAAGAAAGGGTACTGATGGTTGAGAAATGCAATATTAGCAGTCAAATGGCACTGCAGTGCAATAGGATAACTGCAATGGTGGCCGTATTGTCCTGGGTGTAGGTGTTATAATATACAACAAATAGAAATAGTGAAAAGAAAAGATTATATGTTTATATCTCTCCCCCTGCAATAGGAGAAATGCAATATTGGTCAATATTAGAAGTAAAATGCAATGATATTATTAGAATAACCAATATTATTAACATAGTAATAATATAAAACCAATGCACAGTTTTGTTTACATTTCAAAAAGTCATAGCTAACAATATCAAGAAGTTGCGATATTTATATAGATTTAAAAAAATCTGTACTACATAGTCATTGTTCTGTAGTCATCCAAACTTATAATTAAATATTGTAATAATCTCATAAGAATCGTTAAAAAAAATATCATCGTCATTTCCTTTACTTACACTGCGTTGGACATCAGTTAAAATACCAAAGTACACAAAAGTTTTCAAAATGTCAGTTACTTTGAAATCGGCAAAAAGGAAACGATTTCTGTGCTTCTACGTCAATTACAGAAACCTTCGGCAATTCGACAATGCTATAGACTGGTGAAATGTGCACGTTACTTTTTCGTGAAATGCGCATGACTTAATGGTTCTATTCCCTGTCGCTCGGCGTTTCATTTCCGGTCTTAACTTTTATTAAACCAAGCTTTTCAAGCATTTTGTGACAATTTTTGGCCAAATTAATCTGTCTATTTGTGTATAATCCGATCAGATGGGTCAGTTTTAAGATACTATCAACGGTTTACAAAGACTTGGTATTGTATTGTATTGGTATTGTATTGGTTTATAAAGACTTGGTTTGGTATCGTTATTATACTTTAATGACTCTACAAAACGATGGTTAAATTTGTTGATGAGATTTCAAGACAAGGGTTTGGGACGTTGTTGATGAATAATTTTCGTAAGTTGTGTGCACATGCATTTATCATAAAAACTCTCAAACTTCGCTCCCGTTTGTTTGGTCGTGGGAATATTTTGCCTCTAGCTTAACTTACAAACTCAAACCTAAAATCTGATTGAGTTGGACTGTTGAATTTTTAGATCAATGATCGCTTGGATTAGTTAGATGATTGATGGCTTTACAACTTGATTGAACAATTACTAATTACTATTAACCTAGTGCAGCCTCTTATAGAGATTAGCTAAAACATTTTTAGAAAATCTGTATCTTGGTTTATTCTTGCTTGTTGCATCAATACGAGTCTATTTCTTGTAAGTATCCAATAGTAGTTTGTAATAATTTCTCAGTAGAGTGTAAATTGGATGAGTTTTTAATATAATATACTACAATATTACCTAATTGAAATAAGCACAGTAGCCTTTCTCCTGAAGGTGCTAAGCTGCCCAACTCTTGTTTAATTCAAAGTATTATCAAAGTTTTTAGATTAAGGTTAATCAACGCTGAAGTAAAAACCACTGCATATTTTAGAACTTTTAGTGCAGGAAGAAGGAAACAGGGAATAAAACTTTGACTACTTAGAGCTGGATATCGTCATACACAACAACCTTTTAAGATGAGAATAAAGCTATACTGCCTTCTGAATGTTAATCTTGGAATTTGTAAAATTGGCAAAAATAGGCTGAACTTTTTACCCCTTTTAAAACCTTTCCCCGGTGTCATACTCTTAATAATGGCCCACCTTGATTGAAACCTTTATTGGGCCATATTTATTTAGAAACGTTGTTTTTTTTAAACTGCAATCACTTTCAAGTGGTTAATTACACTATATGAATGATTTTGCATTTTAGCAATTTAATGTAGATTGAGAAATATAATAGGGCATGTGGTTATTACTTTCAAATGATTGTTTTGCACACTTTTTTAATTTTCAATTATATTTTTTACTTCAACTTGTTAAAGGCTTTAGATTGATATTTTTTATCAAAATAAAACATCCAGTTTTTTCAGAATACACTATTTTGAGCTATTTATTTGCATTTTCTATTACTATGAGGTTATAAAAAAGCTAAGGCTCTTGAGAACGACCAATTGTGGAGACGCAACCAGAGCCTTAACGAGTGACACCAGGCTGTGTTGCCAGGAGTTTGCTTGAAACCAGACCTAGAGAAACAACATTAGCAAGCAATTAGAAGCCTGCCGTTAAGGTGACCAAGCAGACCTAGGTAGCGCCCCTTTTTTGGGCGAGCAAGCACACCAGAAAATTTTGCTCTGGCAGACTTGGGAGTGCTTAGCACCAGTAAACTTGCTTTGTCAGGCAACGGCCGTGCTGAACTGGTCAGAGCACACACTTTAAACCAGCTCTATTTTGCCAGCTACTTCTTCCCCAAGAAATTTTTGAGGCCTCCCATTTAGTTCCTAACTAATAGCGGCTGCAGGACTAACTTGCTAAGCAAGCAAGTTTTCACCAGGCTCCTTCATAATGTAAGAGACCCAGAGCGTGCGATAGGGAACGACTGCCATTATATGAAATTGTGTGCTAGCCAATACGACCCGGCATGTAGAAACTGAGCTATTTTCCTGTGGTGAGCCACATCAGTAATTTTAAAAGAGGCCAGCTTGGGAATGCTATTCCTAGTGGCTCACTAGTGTGTTATGCAGTTCCAATAATCTGTGGTTTCTTTTGACGGGTGACAGTCTGAACAAATAAACACAGACGGCTGTTTAGCAAGGTTTAGTTGGTGAGAAACATAGTGGTACCGGCTCAGCCTGTGATAGCCATTTCAAATCAAGTCACCCCTTGTAGTTATTACTTATTAGGGCTGATAGAAGATTGCTCAGACGGCCTCCGCTGGCTACAGACTGGAATCGGCCAGGGCCATAAAGACTAACGTTCACCCGGTGCTGGAATCTCACAGATCAACTCTTATAGTTTCAAGCCGACACAATTTTTGACATGGAAGTACATGGAAATACATGGAAGTAGATGACCATGAGTCTAAAAAGGGACCGCCCTTCTTCGGCCAAAATTGTGCTACTCAGGATGCAAAAGCGCTAGAAGTAGAAATGCCAATACATGTAAAGGACCTGTTTTGTGCAGGTCCTTTTGGTGAGTTAAAAACTGCTCAGAGCCAAGAGAGGCACAAGGGTTGGTGCAATTGTTGACATGCTGCCAGAGTACATTCAGGAAAAACTAGAGAGATGTGGGATGGACTTCTAAGATGAAGCACTCCATCTCACTAAAAGAGGAGACCCGATTCATATGCTAAGCTCCTGACTAGCTTGTATCAGAGAATGAGGGCAAGGCAGAATGACAGATACAGTAGCTCATAAATAAAGAGCTCATTGAGCTATCTGCAGGTGCCTTGGGTTTTCCACTAGCTTTGGTGTGAAAGAAGAAAGAAAAGTGGCAGTTTTGTTGAGTCGAGTATGGCCAGACCAACACAGTCTCCATATTTCTGGCAGCTTCATCTTTAAGAACAGCTACTTCAAGGTTACAGCTAAGGCAAGTGAAATGTCCCTGCTTATCAAATGTCAGTGATAGCATGCCATATAGGTATGACTATCCAAGTAGTTTTGCTACTGCCACAATATCCCCAATATGAGTTTGCTTAAAAAAGGGTATATCATTTTTTAATATATGCAGGCAATTGATCAGCAGCCTATCATTTCTACTATTTTTGAACTAGAATTTTAAAACTGTAATATGAATTGAAGCTTTTTATTGATATTTTTGTTGATGGGCTGAAAACACCACAGTTAGCCACTAAAAAAATTATCTAGCACATAAATAACAGTCTTGTAAAATAAAAGTTTTGATTTAAGGTTCTACAAATTTACATTGTTTTAATGTTTTTAGATTTAAAACAGTTTTTCAAAAATCTGAGAGAACATGCTTATATTTGAGCTTTTTTTTAATGTTCATTTCAACTTTTAATAACCTTTATTGTTGGATTCATAGCATGCATGCAGATACTAACTAAATTACCTGCTGTCATGCCCATTTGAAGCTATCATATGATACGTTAACTGTTGTAAACACCAGAAATTGTACTCTTGACCCACACACTTTAAACATGACTTTCTGATCAGAGGTCACCTACTCAACAGTCTGATAACACAATTAATGACACTTGGATAAACACTTTACTGATATATTACATGAAACAGCCATATGATAGTAAGTTTACATTTAACATGAAACTATAGCTTCACCTTTTGTTCTATCCAATTCATTTAGTGAAAGGAATCAAGGGCCTTTAATCAAGCTGACTTATATCATTGCACTTGATGAATACCCGATGTTGTCCGGGTAATAAAGGTTTTTGCCCAGAAAATTTATTTTCATTAAACATAACTTATACATGTAACTTAAATTCATAACAACATACTAAAAGTTACCATTCTAACTTTTAAAAACCATATCATGAGAAAGGTATTTTGTGCAGTTAAAATAAACTAGGAGAAAAAATGAAACAGTGGTAAAGACTTTTAAAGATTGTCAAACTACTGTAACTTTCAAACATTGTATCGTGAGAAAAATGTATTGTGCAAATCAAATAATTTAAGAAAATAAAAAAACAGCTATAAAAGTGTTTAAATGTAAATGTGAAAATTAAGCAAATAATAGCTAAATTAAGTCTGTTTTGTTACGGTTAAAAAAAAGATGATTTGGTAATGATACAATTAATACAAACTGAGAAAACAAAATAAAAGGCCTAAATATGTAAAAACCTCAACAGAAGAATGATATTGTCACATTTTCTCAAAATTCTAGGGTTATCTTCCCTTAAATAATTTGGGCCACGAAGTTTTGACCACTGTGACAAACTTTCAGCAAAAAGGATCAAGGTTCACAGATATTCCTGCTTGAAATAAACTAGCTCTTTTCAAAACTGATCCATGTCCAAGGGCTACAAAAAATAATGATCATTGTCCAGTAACATGATCACTTTCAGCCAATAGCAATGCATGACTTGTTTGAGAATTTCCATCTTAAAAACGAACATTTTTTGTCTAAGTTTTGTAAGCCCCTTCTGAGTTAGAAAACAGAGAATTACTTGTGTTGATAACATTATAGCCAATTCAAATTCATATTTTTGTGATTACACAGATAAATAAAGTAGCAGCACTGACTTTGATGGTGATGAAAGTAATATTTTTGTAAGAGAAGGAACATTGTAAAAGATCGCTTTAGCTTCGTAGCGATCATTGCTTCACATAGCTTTAGCAATGCCCAATTATGGATACATTAATTTTTTTGCATGGCACTATCTGTTAAGATGTTGGCAAAATAAAATATATAGCAAAAGTGTTCTAGATAGAAGTTGAAGGTGAAAGAAATTGTATACATATCATGAAGCGAATTTGGCAATTTTTGGCAAAATAACTGGCAGTAGGCCGATAGCCAAAGATGTACATGAATGAAAGTAAAAGGGTTAATAACTTGATACAATGGACAGAAGCAGTGTAATTGAAGAGAAATATCCCAAGAGTACTGATAAGCCATAAAAGGAAGTGTGTGCAAAAGCGTGTAGTGTCATGCAAAAAAAATATTGAAGTTTATTTAGGACACTATAAAAAAATTGTTGTTGTAGTATTGTGACCTGTTCAAACCCTATATTTTACTGCAATATAGCGTTTAAAATCAGAATATTGTAGCATAATCACCTAATAAAACACAATTAGAAGAGAGTTTTCAATGATTTACAAAGTGGAACAATTAATATCTGTTTAGTAGTTTTAACTTAGGCCATGTTGTGCCACACCAAATCATGTCTACCGCTTCTTTGTTGATGATATTCACAGGTAATCTCCTCATTAACCAATAGTTACATGTAGAAGGTTTCTATGATATGTTTTGATTCTTTCTAAAAAAGTTTGTAAACTTTAAAATGGCTATATCTCAAGTTTATTGTTCCAGCAGAAGCTATCCATTCAAACTTTGAGTACGACAGCAGTGGTACCTCTGAATACCGGTAAAAATGTAAAAATGAGATATTGAACTGTCTTTGTCTGGTACTTTGTCTGACCAAACGGAGAGAGAATGTTAAAGCTGTTCCTATCGAGATAATACAAATATCTGCATAAAATTTATTAGCCTTGACAGATTTTGCAATTGCACAATATGCAAAAATGGAAAAAGAAGTTCACAAAAACCCATAATGTCTCATGGATTTAATAGAGTTTCAATTAATACATCATTTAGCGTGTGAAATTGAGAACAAGGTGCATACAGCATACAGTTAGAGCTATAGACTGTATGATTTTTTTAAAACCTATGGTTAGACAACAGGATTACAAACTTGTGGTTACAATATCCATGAGTTCAAATCGAACATGATGCGAGGTTTTAATTCCGAGATTTAAAAGCTGTAGCCAAAAATGCCGTGGAACATAAAAACAGACCAATTTTGAAGCTTTTTTATGAATATTAGTAACTATATTATAAAAAAATAAGAAGTTATCCAGCAGCATGTGAGATTTGTAGAAAAAAACTTTGTAGGACCCATGGCACTAGGATTATAAAAAATTTATTTGGTGTTATGCAAAAACTTACATTTGAAGTGCAGAAAAATAATTAGAAACTTTAAAAATTTAGAAAAGGCTTTTATAACATACACCTCCTATAACGTAAATTTCAGAACAAGTAACAAAATTATGCGCTGTTTGCCTTGTATTATGTAAAAAAACTGCATATACTGTAAAGTGTCAAGTGAAGGCCTTCATTTGAAGGCCACTTGCGCCTGGAGAAGGCGCCTGCACCTTCTCCTAATCGATTTGAATGGTAACATATTTTCCTGAATTTGTGAGAAAAAACGTCATATGCATAGCGTTACATCTAATATATATGCGATTTTCCTGAAATTTTAGTTTGTCAAGATAAACCATCAAATGTGTCGACAAAACAGAAAATAGGTAGCGGCGCAATCGCTAATAAATACTTGAAGACGATCAAATGATGCAGAAGTTACAGCGCCTGTCTCCCAATCTGAATGTTACGAGTTGTAAGTATTGATGTAGATAGACCATAAAACGGTAGACACTGCTCTTTTTATAGTTTTTGAAGTAAAATACATTTTTGTTTTGCTTTATTGTAGACATATAAAATCTTTGTTATCAGCTTTACTTTCCATTATAGACTTTTTATAGAAAAATAAACCAATAGTTGAAAATGGACTATGAATTATGTGCTTTCCCTATTAACTTATTGTACAATTACGGCAACTATGGTGAAGTAGATCAGAGAAAGGAGACACGTTCTCAATATAAACTATTAATGTTACAGTTACCATACAGCCAACCAATTAAAAATGTATTTTTTATATGACCAAAGGAGGGGGTTTAGAACGAACTTAAAACAGATTAGGAACAAATATGTATTTTACTGTTTGTATAACGTTAAATCCCTATAACCAAAATGTCCTCGGAACAGATTACTTCCATTGTAGGACAGTCTAAAACTGCATTTTGTTTTAATAATATTAAGTTGTAACTAAATAATTTGGATATAACATAAAAAGAAAAATAAAACTCAAGTAAAATAAGCACAAGGCTTTGGATGTATTTAAATAGATGCCTTAACAATAAGAAAAACTAACAATTTGTGAATATGTTAGTAAAATTAGGTAGCATAAAATACGTAATTAATCAGCTCCAACTATATTGAGTAACCATGGTTTTTGAGTTTGTAACTGAGTTAGTCAACTATCAGTGCTGATTACTCAAGGTTATGCACCTTCTCCTTTTTCATACTTAAATCACTTTCACCCACAGACTGTACTGGGTAGCCTTCAAAATAAGTACATTGCTAATTTGCTACTTGTGGACCTATTGTGACCTAACAATTATAGTTTATAAGAAAGATAAATGACTCACTTACCCAAAGTAGAGCACTTTTCAGTGGCTAATAGCACTGGGTAGCTTAAAAGTAAGACAGTTTAATAATTTGCAAGTTTGTAAATCATTGACCCTACTTTTTGCAGCTGATAGCCAAACGATTTTTATTTTGCAATCATTATATGAAAAATTTGGTAAATAACTATAAATCAAAACTTGAGTTTCTTTCAAAAATATGAAAATATAATTTAAGGGATGTATTAAACAATTTTTTCAAGCAAAAACAAGCTAAGTAAGGTGCTTGTAAAAATTTAGCAATGACATACACTGCTTGAAACGAAAAAGACGTAATTTCTGATTTATTAATATTGTGACACTTGACCGCTTTAAACTCACAACTGATTAAAAATAATAGACTAAAATCACTTTTATCACACATATTAATTATTATGGTTTTAATATTATGGTAGTAACATTACGGTATTAGTTTTTATGCTATTTGTTAATTGATATTATGTATCTAGTATATTGTCTCATTTTGATGATAAGTTGAACAGTACCAAAAGACTCACTTACTGCTAGTCTGATTATAAATCTTTTTTACAAAATCAAGGTTATTAGTATATGATAAACAATTTTCATATAGTAAGAAACATTTTGAAAGATTAATTTACTTTTTTGAAAAAAGACTTAATGACGGAAATGTTTTATATGATGAAATTTTATGTGTTTGTCTGATTATGCACAGATTCAATAGGTGTGTTTGTTCAACGGAGAAAGTTAAAACTGTCTACGTTAGCAGTTGATGTAATATTTAAAAATCAAAATACATGAAGGGTTTTGCCGGTGTTAATGTGTGGAAAGTTTTCGAGCAGTTTTCGACCGATGTTACAAACATTATGCTTTTGAATAATTTGAAATTTTGATGAAAGATTTTTTGTGACGAGCTGACCTGTTTATTGTCTGTAAATTTCTATCAATTATGTGGTACAAACGCAATGAGTGTAAACGTTTACAGCTAGTGAGCATGCAGGATCAATTAATTATTGCAAGCTCATAATACATGAAATCAAAAACACTCTTTACTGGTTGTTTGTACACTCCTGTCTGTTAGTTCAGCTGACTAACATAACGTTCTTATAAATTTATAACATTTGTTTGTATACTTTATGATGTCTATTAGATCATTTTTAAGCCACTCATAACGATTACTTTTTTTGAAGTGATTGAAGAAACAAGTGTAAAAATCTTTGGAGAAGTTCACGATGTTCGCTGTTAATTTCCTTTCATCAGCCTCAAGAACAACTGACTTTTTACTGTCTAACTGTTGTCAAACTAAGTTAGTTGAAAAGAAATTTTTATTGGATACTATGCAACTAAAAATAACAAAACACCTGAGCTACCACCAGAGCTGTAGTGTATCAAAAATTAATCAGGCTGTTTTTGTCAGAGTCAGGGCACCTACGTTGAGGTGAATATAATTAAATAGCAATTTGATTATATTCTAGCTTTTTAAGCCAGCTAGCTTTTTGAGCTAAGTAATTTTGCTTTTAAACTGACTTTCCGCCTTAAGGAGATTTATAATTAAATAGGCTTTATAAAAGTGTTTGTTCAACTATCAGAAGAAATCAATTAAAATCTTAGAATTAAAGTAAGTGGTAGAATTACTTTATATGAATTGTACAAAAAATATTATGGCGTATATCCAAAACGTGAAAAGCATGCAGTGTGTCGTAAAGCAACCTCCTAGTTGTGTTGGATCCTGCGACCAACACGTAGAGGCGACTAGGTCGGCTTACTCTACCGGTCTGCATTCACTCTTCACAGGGGCTGTGTAGCAGTTGCCCGTGAC
This sequence comes from Watersipora subatra, assembly GCF_963576615.1. Classification (NCBI taxonomy): domain Eukaryota; kingdom Metazoa; phylum Bryozoa; class Gymnolaemata; order Cheilostomatida; family Watersiporidae; genus Watersipora; species Watersipora subatra. Next base: position 41,327,199 of record NC_088712.1, read on the forward strand.
CAAAGCGGAGGCGACTAGGTCGACTTACTCCACCGGTCAACATCAACCACCGTACACAAGGAACTGTTCCCAGAGTGGTTCTATACTAGTTCGACAAGGTCGACTTGAGGTCGACGGGGTCGACAGTGTTTCTGTGACTTTACTCCCACAGCACAGTCCATAGACTGGGTCTTTGGAGTTAGTCAAGTGCTTGGTGTGGTTCTGCTATCGCGCAAGGTAACAGAAGAGTATGGTTCTAAATGCAAGGCATATATTGAACAACATAAAAGAGCCGAGGCTCTGCCTTAAATACATTCAATTATGCAAATAAGGTAGCAAAGGCCAGCCTCCTTTAGGGGCGTGGTTACACAAATGAAAAAGGGAGCACAACTCCAAATAATATAAAGAAAAAGGGGATGGCAACATAACGTTTCCATCACACACGCCGCCCCTATAGACGACCATCGGCTATATAAAAACAAACCAAAAGAAAAGAAAAATAAATTACTATGAGAAAACACAAACTAACTGAAGCATACCAAGGATAAACAATGTCTTTCACGGACTTCGGTCGCATCTTTTATGGGGTCGACATCCGGTTTGCCAATTCTTCTAGACGACGGGCCGTCCGTCTGAGATTAGAGGCCTCTTCCCGAAGGGCGTCCACCATAACTCGGGGTCGAATGTCTCCCAGTCGGCTCTGGACGCTTCCGACCGTTGTTAATATTTTCCTGGGAGCTGGTATGGATCTTTCCACTTTGAGCGGACTACACCGCTGGCCTATCCGCTTTTTCTTCGGGGGAGAGGGAAAGGGCGCCTGGGGTCCTCTTCTCACAGGCGGCTTCGCCTTAACCGGCCCATAGGGTGTGGGTCTCTCGAAGGCCGGAGGGTTAATCAGTCGGACCTTCTGGCTCCACGCGGGGTAACTGGCGCGGTCGACCTCATAAATGTTGATGCCCGTTCCACCGTGGGCTTTTCGTATCTCCACATCCCTTATTCTGGACTGATGTTTAGAGATAGTGTCCCTGGAAGTTGAATTCCTCCCACATTTACAAAAGAATCTAGTGAAATGCTGCGCGATATGAACACAGCGCCGTCGGGGAGTGGACAATAGCTGCTGACACAACGGGCAGTTGGTACCACCTTCCCGGCATAACCTCAGTATCTTCCTAGCCGTTTCTTCAGAGACCCACTTGGTCGGCAGGTGAGAGTTTGGGGAGGAATCCTCTTTCACCGAGTCAGGCTCCGTATCGTCTAGGGTTTCGTTAGGAGCTGGGTGGAGTTCCAGAGGAATTATTAACTCGGGTAGTAGAGGCAAGGCTCCGATAATTGGAGAAGCCTTCTTTATTGTTTCCTTCGTTACTTCCATGGTTAGAGGAGGTGCAGATGTATACGCTTCGAGTTGACAGCAAGCAATGAGCGCGCTCTCTCTGGTGTCCAAGATGGCCGCCCTCTGACCTTGACCTCTGGTGGCTTCACCTGATTGGACGGCGCTGGTATCATAGTCGGCTAAATACGCAGGGGGCTTTCTGTTTCGTTGGGGTCGTGGGGTGTTTCCAGTCCCGGCGGTGCTAGCCTGAGCTCCTACATTTCCCATGGTTCTTGCTTCCTCGGTCGTCAATCCGCAGCCAGGGTCGGGGCCAGCCCTCGAGTTAGGGTTGCGTTTCCCTGGAGAGACCGAGGAATCCTCGCCTGGAAACCGAAGTGATTCCAATCTTCCCGGCGATTGTAGTATTGGCAACTCCATTAGTCGACTAGGCAGGAGTGATTCTGGAATAACGACATCTGGATTACCGTTCTCTCGTGATACTCGTCTCCGGGGGTGACCTCTCATGTTAGGACGTCGGGCAGGTTTGATTTCAGCTGGGGCTCGTCCTTGTTGCACCGGACTAGGGCGACAAAGCCTTAACCTTACTTCAGCTTGAGTGGATCGCTGGCCATATCTTTCTATTTTGTAAGTATGATTTTCGTGACTCCTTAGTACGCGATAGGGTCCCACATACTTGGCCGCTAATTTTGAATTTTCCCCTTTTCTTCGCCGCTTGCTTAGTAACCATACGAGGTCAACCTCATTGAATAGCGGAGGCTCTCTCACATCGGTTGATACAATCTCCTTCTGTCTATCTCGGAGGAGAGTATGGGCTTGCATCAACCGGTCGTGAACAGTCTGGACATACTCGTGTATGCTCGTAAATGATTCCAGCCTGTTTCCATACAGCAACTGGTCAGGAAGACGAAACTCTCGACCCAACATTAAGTAATTGGGTGTTTCCTTAGTGGCGGAGTGCGGTAAACCTCGCAGCGTCCGCATGATTTGTGGCAATAACTGATCCCAATCCTCTTGTCCTCTGCCCAATAGAAAAGCTCGTAGGGAGTCACCCAGTACTCGATTATTTCTTTCAACCACACCATTCCCTTCGGGGTGGTACAGAGTGGTCCTAGAATTGTCGACTCCCCACAAGTCACATAGCTCTTGAAATAAAAAGGACTCGCATTGGCTCCCCTGGTCGGTGTGGATAATTTCGGGCAGACCGAAGTAACTGAATATTCTCTCATCCAAGACCTGAGCTACCGTTGGGGCTGTAGCGTCGGGGATAGCTAAGGCATCTGACCACCGAGTGAAATGGTCAGTGAGCACCAACACCCAGCTATTTCCTCGAGGGGTCTGAGGTAGGGGTCCCACCAAGTCTACGGCTAGACGTTGCCATGGCCTCCCGGCGTACAGCCGTTGTCGGTTCCCGGAGGTCCGGCCCTTTCCCGTCTTGGCCCGCTGGCAAACTTCACAAGAGAGAACTGCCCTCCTGATATCTCCAGCCATGCCCGGCCAGTACCAATCCAGTTGGACGCGTTTCAGGGTCCTCTCCACACCGCAATGGGTTTGTTCGTGGACTTTCCACAGGATCTCCTGTCTCAGCGTTTGGGGGCATACCACCACCACCCTTTCTCGTCCATTCTGGATGAGATGAAGGGTCAATACACCTGACTCGTCAAGCTGGAGCTGGTGGAACATCCGGGCCAATCGCTGCAACTCGGGGCTGCCTACTTGTAGCACGGCCTCTTCTATTCTTTTCCGGTTCCTGACGGCCTGATAAATTATCCCTAGGTCGGTAGCGGGTCTCTGTTGCAATGCCCGTACTTCATCTAGCGAAGTCTGCACCACTGCCAACAGTTCCGGGACCTTTGGGACCGTGATTTCATCAGTTTCCTCAACGGGTCCTGGTTCACCTGTCATCTTGACGACCCGTAACCGAGGGTTTTGAAGCTTTCTGAGGGGGTCGTCCAACACTCCCGGTGACCCCGCACCGCATGGCAGCCGTACTGGAACTGGGCTGGCTGGTGTGGGAGTCGGGAGGTCGGGCCCTGATGTATGTCCGCTGCTGGGTAGTCGAGGCCATTCGTCCTCATCCAACTGGCGGGCCCTGGGACTGGGTCCTCCTGTACCTCTTGGTGGCTGTACTGGAACTTGGTCCACTGGTACAGTAGTTTCCAAATTTGTCCCTGGAGTTACTAGAGAGTCACACACCTGTGACCTAGTTGGCCCCCGATCCCGCTTTTCAATGGCTGCACACTGCCGGCAGTCGATGCACTGTCGTCGACTCAATCCATCGGCGTTACCGTGCTTAACGCCCTTTCGATGGATAATTCGATACTTGTGCTCGGCTAGGCTCTCCAGCCACCGGGCCACCTGGCAAGAGGGTTCCTTCCTCCGGTGCAACCAAACCAAGGAGGCATGGTCTGTCCGGATAGTAAATTCTCTGCCATATAGGTAGGGCCGGAAATGTCGGACAGCCAGCACGACTGCCAGCAACTCTCTTCTAGTCACGCAGTAATTGTGTTCGGCGGAGGAGAGGGTCTTACTATAGTAGGCTATAGGTCGCTCCTTGCCTTGCTGGACCTGGGATAGCACAGCCCCGGTTCCTACGTTACTAGCATCGGTATCGAGCACGTAGGGTAAGGAGGGGTCAGGATATGCCAGTACTGGAGCGTGCGTCAGTGACCACTTGAACTTAAGGAAAGCTTCCTGTTCCTTTCCCTCCCACTTCCAGGGGACCCCCTCGCTTGTCAACAAGGTGAGAGGTTTGGCGATCGAGGCGTAGTCAGGTACGTATCGGTGATAGTACCCAGTGGTACCCAAGTATGATCTTAACTGCGTCACATCCTGGGGTGCTGCCCATCCACTGATGGCCTGAATCTTCTCAGGGTCGGTAGCCACTCCAGTGTTGCTGACTATGTGGCCCAGGTACTTAACTTGGGTCTGGAACAGACTGCATTTAGAGGGCTTTAGTTTTAACCCGGCCTGTCTCAGTCGCTCCAACACCTCTGCCAGCCTAGTTACATGACTAGAGAAGTCTGCCGACATGACGATGATGTCGTCCAGGTACAACAGCAAAGTTTTCCAGTGTAGCCCTTGGAGGACGCATTCCATTAGCCGCTGGAAGGTAGCCGGAAGGGGAGAAGGGGAGCACCTTCCATCTCCATAACCCACTGCATGTGGCGAACGCTGACCGTTCCTGGGCCTCGGCAGATAGGGGTACCTGCCAATATCCGCTCATCATATCCAAGGTACTGAAAAACCTGCTGCCGGACAAGGCGTCCAAACTCTCATCAATCCGGGGGAGGGGGTAGGCGTCCTGGCGAGTGACACTATTGAGTTTTCTATAGTCCACACACAATCGCCACGCCCCGTCCTTCTTCCTCACCAAGACCACCGGAGAACTCCAGGCCCCGTGAGCGGGCTCAATCATGCCCTGTTTCTCCAGGGCCGAAACCTGTCGCTCGATTTCGGCATCTTTCTCGTGCCCTACTCGATATGGGTGTTGACGGACGGGTTGTGCCTCTGGAAGGAGGGAGATTTCGTGCTGTACCAGGGTGGTACGCCCCACGTCCTCGCTTCCTTGGCTGAACACATCCGCATAACGGACCAAAAGGTCTTCCATCCTTCGGTGCTCGGTAGGGGACGAGCAATGTGGCGCCGCCTGTTGGAGCAAGTCCAGCATATGGGGAGGTACGTTGGAAGCAGAAGGGGGAGGTTCCTTATAAATTTCGGCCTCTTCTTTCACTGTCCAGGGGACCCCTATTTCGTCCGGCCCGACTCCAGTGTATTGTCCCACAACCGTCCCTGCCGTCACGCTGACTGGATGGTCGGTAGGATTCATGCAGTGGATGGCCACTCTCCCCTTCTCACCGGGTTGATGTAGGCTGGCGGCCACCATATAACCGTTTCTTACTCCCTCGATTAACCCGACTGGTTGATAGGATGAGGACGTGAGACGTCCGACAACCAGGACCTCGGTTCGAGGGGGAAGCGTTGTGGCTCGCATTATTTGAACTCCACTTGTCAGGGGTCGACCCTCTCTGTCAGTGCAAGTCAATTTCTGCCCATTTAACACCAACGTGGGTTGCTGAAAGTTCATCTCACAGTGGTGGTCGACCAAGAAGGGCATGCCCAGGATGGCATCTTCCTTCAGGACACACACCACTAGAGACACAGTGACCTGGACACTCCTGACTCTGACTGGGAGAGTGATGAGTCCGTGAAACTGCAGCCGGGTACCATCTGCCATCCGCCCATTATCTTCTCGAACCTCTAATTGGCTCTTGACATCCTTGGGTAAGTGCTCAAAGACATGTCGTCCCAACAGATTAGAGGTGCATCCGGTGTCCACGAGAAACTGGACGGGCTGACCTCCGATGCGACCTGGCAAGAAATAGCTGCTATTGTGTGGCTTCCACAATTCATCTCCATGAGTTCGTCTGGCTTGGCTCATTCTCTGGGGGCCTTTTCGGGAAAGCCGAGACGGCTTTGGCCAGACGTACGTTTCGTCCTTGGCTTCTGAGGGTGGGAGACCTGCACACTCAGGTAAGGGTTGATACTGGTTATGCAAGGGGACCGGTGGCGTGCAGGGGGGAGCCTGTGTCGCCTAGTCCGTCGTGGCCGTTGCCACTGGCCTTGCATTGGTACAGTAGATCCACAGTCAGCGCTTCCCCCTACTGCTGTGGATGGGAACCGTTTCCCGACCTCGTGGCTTGAGGTGATTGTCCTTGGGTGACTTGAGGGCACCGGCGTTGTGTGTGCCCTGTCTGGCCGCAACCCCAACAATTTGGTCCCCTTTTCTCCACTCCCCGTCGTCCCAACAGATTTCCTTCCCTTAGTCCATCTGCTAATCCTTTTATAGCCATCAGGACGTCATTCAGGGTGGCTGATGGGGGATCCGAGTGGACGGGGGCAACTGTAGCAGGGGTAGTCTCCTCCTCCTCCACTGTCATTACTATGGGTCGGGCACCAGGCCGAGGAAGAGTGGGCTGAATTTGCAGGAACTCATTCCCTGCCTGCACTGCTTCCTCTAAGCTCTGGGCTTTTATTGCCAGAAGATGGCGTTGGAGGGGCGTGTTTCCCAGGGTCAGGGAAAACGCATCCATGGCCATACTGGCTTGGTAGGAGTCCGGAAGGTCAGCGTATGCGATCTTCACTAGACGCTCCATTTCGGTTGCGTGTTCTTGGAGGCTAGTCTTTGGCTCCCTCTTGAGGTGGAGCCTACTCTTAGCCTCTCTCGGGGAAAGCCCGTACTTCGTGCGTAAGGCCGAGAAGATGGAGGCAGGCGAATCTCCTCGACTACAACCTCTGGCTCCCTCCTTCAATGTCTCACGCAGGTGGAGGAGAGTGGCCTTCTCATTCCACTCATTAGCTTCCGCAACCTCCTCGAACTGGGAGATGAACAACTCCACATCCTCACTCCCATCGAACTTCGGTGGCTTGAAGCTAGCTTCCTTCTTAGGCATTTGTAAGGCTCTAGTAATAGCCTCTGTCAGCTGACCAATCTGGTCGACATGTTGTAATTCCGCCTCAGCCAGATCTCTGGTAGCACTCCGTCGGCTGTGTGGCATGGTTACAAGGGTTGTCTTAGAAGTCCGAATTACCGCAGTCAGATCCCACTGCTGCCACCAGTGTGTTGGATCCTGCGACCAACACGTAGAGGCGACTAGGTCGGCTTACTCTACCGGTCTGCATTCACTCTTCACAGGAGCTGTGTAGCGGTTGCCCGTGACCAACACGCGGAGGTGACTAGGTCGACTTACTCCACCGGTCAACATCAACCACCGTACACAAGGAACTGTTCCCAGAGTGGTTCTATACTAGTTCGACAAGGTCGACTTGAGGTCGACGGGGTCGACAGTGTTTCTGTGACTTTACTCCCACAGCACAGTCCATAGACTGGGTCTTTGGAGTTAGTCAAGTGCTTGGTGTGGTTCTGCTATCGCGCAAGGTAGCAGAAGAGTATGGTTCCAAATGCAAGGCATATATTGAACAACATAAAAGAGCCGAGGCTCTGCCTTAAATACATTCAATTATGCAAATAAGGTAGCAAAGGCCAGCCTCCTTTAGGGGCGTGGTTACACAAATGAAAAAGGGAGCACAACTCCAAATGATATAAAGAAAAAGGGGATGGCAACATAACGTTTCCATCACATAGTCCAATACTTTCATTTTTAAAAAAACTTTGCTGCCTTCCTTCGACTATGCCTCTTGTAATAAAAATGGTTCATCTGTTTGCCTCGTATTTACTTTTAGCTGAAAAAAGTCAAATTTTCTCTTGCAACCCTTTGGTAGACTTCTCTCTGGGGAGAAGAAGATAAAAATTCACTCCCACAACTAAAACCATCGCTGCCACCAAGAGTGAACTGATTATCAACAGACAATAATAGAGTGACAGGTAACTAAAATTTGCTACTTGTGTATCTGTGAAGGTTTTGTGAGTTAAACTGCTTAGACTTACAGCAGCTAGTAAATCTTTTGTAACCTTCATTTGAGGCGTGATTGTTTAACAGTAGGAGACCGGGTAGCCTGAAGAACACAATAAATTGCAACATAATTGTTTTTTCGATTTTTGGTGTGATAAAACTGCATAAAAAGTAATAGTTAAATACCTTGAGTGCTCAAGTGCGTGTAGTTCTGACTCTGAAGTTACTTTCTCAGTGGCAAAACAAATTTATTTAATGTTAGTTTTGAACTTCATGTAAATGCATTGCTATTACGGCAGTTGCAAGCAGTTAGTATTGGTGAATTAGGTTCTTTTGTTAAGTAAATGCAAGAGCAATGAAAAAACTAGCAAAGAGTTTTTAAGGTTTTTGTTTGCTAACACTGGTATAAACTTTTAATTATACTTTAAACTTCCTAATTTTTTACTTTTTGAAACATCAATCAACTTTAGTTACCCAAAAAAGTTTCTAAAGCTGATTTTTATCGAAGTTATTAAATTCATATATCAGGGTTCTTTACTAAAAGTAAGAGCGTGCCACAGTTCAATCAAATAAGTTTAGTTTAATGTTATAACTGTCTGCTTATTCATTACTTTTATGATTTATTTGGTGTCATACTGTAGGCAACCATTACCTACTAATGTCAGCATTTGACTACTTTATAAACTTACAATTAATCAGAGTGTTTTGATTTAAACGCAACCAATCAATCTATCAACAAAACTTAAAAAATCTTTTTTGTTGTTGCATGCTTTTAATTTGATGCTCATGATAAACAGAGTAAAAATGTTAAAAATAGTCTTTGATGCACTTTCAATAAAAATTATTGTTGGTCTCAGTAAATGCATGCAGCTGCTAACCAAATTTTCTGTTCTCATAACCATTTGAAGCTATCATATGATGAATTTTCCATTGTGAGCAATAGAAATTAGCCTCTTACCTCACACACTTTAAACATGACTCTTTGATCAGAGGTCACCTACTCAACAGTCTGATAACACGATGAATGACACTTGGATAAACTTTCCAAGGGTAATAATATTCTTTTACTGATATATTTCATGAAACAGCCAGATAGTGAGTTTAAATTTGACATGAAACTGTAGCTTCACCTCTTTGCATTTTCCAATTCATTTGTCGAAAAAGAATTAGAAGCTTGTAACTCAAGCTGACCTATATCGCTGCATTAAAATAATATACAAAGTATGAAGTTCTCAAGCATTACAAAATAGCTTTAACTTCTGCAACGTGTGAGTTCCATTGAAAGAACCTCGTAAGAGTTAGCCTGCTTTGACAAACTGTTGTTTTTGCGGAGTTGTTCCCCCGTCGAGCGGGCGAGCAACACAACAGCTTGTCACAAGACGTACTGCACCTGATGCATCAGCTGCACTAAAAGGGAGTTGTTCTCTTCCGTTTATGCGGCTTGGCTGTGATGTTATGGCGGTCGCTCCATTGGTTATCATAACGGATTTCACGCAAAAGTTTATGTAGAAAAAAAGATTACAACGTTTAGCCAAAGATCAGTTTTTGTTGTGAACGTTAGTAGAGTTTAAAAATAAAATTAATTGAAAATAAATTCCATAAAAATAAATAAAACTGATTGGTACAAAAATAGAATTAAAACTGACTGAGCGCACAAATAACGACATGTTTAGCCGCTGTTGTTGCTTAAGTTCTACTAAAGTTTACCGCAGAGACTGGTCGCTGGTTACACGTTGTAATCTCATTTTTCTACATAAATTTTTGCGTAAAATTCCTTATGATTATCAATGAAGCGATCGCCATAGCAGCGCAACCAAGCTGCACAGACGAAAGAGAACAACTCCCTGTAAGTGCAGCTGATGCATCATTTGCAGTACGTCTTGCGACAAGCTGTTGTGTTGCTCGCCCGCTCGACGGGAGAACAACTCCGCAAAAACAAAAGTTTGTCAAAACAGGCTAAGTAAGAGTCAACGCGCTAAGATTATAAAACTAACGCGTTTGGTGCTTTACAAAAACCGATAACCAAAGTACAGAAAATGTTTAAAAACTTTAAAAATACAGTAGACGCTGCTATAACTTATACCTCACCTACGATGTATATTTTAGAGGAGATTAAAAATGATGTAAAGTTTTACTCCGTAGTATGTAATAATTCTACCAAAAGTGTCAAGTAGGGATAATTTCTCAAATTCAGTTTGAATGATAACGTATCTCTCTAGTCTTTTGAGGAAAAATGATGTATGTATTTTGTTATATCTATTATATATACAACTTCCATAACATTCTAGTTCATTGTGATAGATTGTCAGGTGTGTTGACAAACCACAGAAAAGGTAGCTGCCCAACTGTTAATAAATATCTAAAGGCGATCGATTAGTGCAAGCATTACAGTGTCGATCTACTGCTGAAAGTATCGATCGAGTGCTGCCGAAAGTTATATTTTCTTCTGATCTTGACCACTACATATAGATAAACGACGTTTTTCCCGTTTTTTTTTCTTTTGCATGACCAGAGAAAGTAGTTTAGGAAAAATCTGTTTATGAAATAATGGATTATGTGATTTACGTGCAATTTACTTTATGTATAAAGTAAAGTCCCTATAACGAGGACGTTATTAGAATAAATAATATATGTAGTAGGAGTGTCTACTGCAGTCGATTTAAATTGTATTACACTGTATGTTGAAAGTGAATAACTTGATTAGTGCAAAAAAATAAAATGACAAATAAAATAAAATAAACATAAGACTTTGAATAAATACATTTGTGTGAATATATCTCTTAAGAATAATAAAAAACAACAAAGTGTCCTTTTGTAAAAAAAAATTGGAAAAATAACATAGTTGATCAGCCACCACTATATGGATCAACCACTGCGTTTGGGTTAGTAATCGAGTTAGTCAATCATCGGTGCAGAATGTCGAAAGGTTATCAGCTTTCTCCTTTTTTATATTCACATCATTGTCACTCACAGACTGTACTGGGTAGCCTTCAAGAGAGGTAAGTTACTCATTTACTACTGATTGAGTCATTGTAACCTAGTTATAGTAGTTTATAAAAATATAAGTTACGAACTTACTCAAAGTAGAGCACCTGTCACTGGCTAATAGCACTGGGTAGCCTAAAATAGAGACAGTTTAACCATTTGCAAGTTTGAAATCATTAGCTCTAACTGCTTGCAGCTGGTAGCCAAACAACTGTTCTTTTGTTATCATTACATGAAATATTCAGTAAATAACTATTGATACAAACTTGAGTTAATTCAAAAGATAAAAGTCTAGTAAAATTTTCAAACACAATAAAAGCCAAGTAAGGTGCTTGTAAAGATTTAGCAACAACAGACACGGCTATACACTTGAAAACATATAATTTCAAACTCAATGATATTGTGATACTTGACTGCTTTAAACTCACAATTGATTAAAAAGAACATACCCATATTAATTTCACCGCACAAATAAATGGTTATGGTATTAATATTATAGTAATTACTATTGTATTAATTGTTAAGTTAATGGGTAATTTTTATTACATATCTGAAACGTTTTCTCACCTTAATAATAACTTGAACATTGACAACAGTCTCGCTTACCACTAGTCTAGTTAGGATATCTGTTACAAAACTGAATTTATTAGTATACCATAAATAATTGTCATAAAACATGGAATATTTCGGAAAAAGACTTGACTTTTGAGAAAACAAAGTTTATGATGAAAATTTTGTGATAAAATAAATTTTATGTTTTTTTCTGATCACTCACAGATTCACCTGGCGTGTTTGCTCAAAAGAAATTTTAAAGTGACCAAGTTAGCATTTGATGTAATATTTCAAAAAGCAAAATGCATGAAATATTTCACTCGAACAAATGTTTTGAAAGTTAACTAATGTAAGAAACATTGTCTTTGAATGATTTGAAATATGGATGAAAGTTTTCTTACGATGAGCTGTTTAATTTATTGTTTGAGAATTTATATAAATTCAATGCTATAAACACAATTGGTGTAACTGTTCACCGCTAGTGAGCATGCAACATAAATCAAATTTTGCAAGCTCATAATGAATGAAACCAAAAACGCTATCGACTGTTCGTTTGCATAATGATGGCTTTCACTTCAGCTGACTAAGCTAGCATCCTTGTAGACTTGAAAAAAATGTTCTTCAAACTGTATGATTTCTATTAGATAATTTTCTAAGTCTTTCATAATAACTACTTTGTTTTTAAAGTTAATGAAGACTTGAGTGTAGAATCTATAAAATAAATCCCTGATGTCAATTTTTATTTTCCTGTCATCTGCTTCAAAACGATTAAATTTTATTATCTATCAGTTGTCAAACAAGGTTGGTTGAAAAGCTTTTTGTTGGAAATCGTGCAACTAAAAATAGCTAAACACCTAAACCACTAAAAGGCCTGTAGAGTATCAAAAAAGAACCAATTTGTTCTGGTAGGTTTCACAGTACCTTTGTTGAGGTGAATATAATCAAATAGTAATGTTAGGCAGTCAGTTTTCTGAGCCGAATAAATTTGTTTTTAGAACTGACTTTGTGCTTTAAAGAGATTTATAATCAAATAAGGTTTATAAATGTTATTGTTTAGCTTTTAAAAATCTTCAATTGAAATATTTGAAATTTTTAAGGGATCCAGGTATGTATATGAAATGTACTATAAAAATAGATTATAGAACATATCTAAAAAGTAAAAAGCATGTTGGGTGTTGTAAAAACAACCTCTCAGTCCAATACTTTCCATTTTAAGTAGATTTTAGTTACCTTCCTTCTGATTATGATTTATTTAATAACATATTGTTCAATCATTTGCTTCATACTTACTCTCAGTTGGACATGTTTCAGTTGACGGTTGCAAGCCTTTGGTGTGCTTTCTTCTGCGGAATCGAAAATATAAAATCCCTCCCACAAATAAAGCTATCGCAGCCACAAAAAGTAAACTGACTATCAACAGGCAATAATAAAGTGACAGGCCATCAGAATTCATTGCTTGAGTACTTGTGAAAGTTCTGTGGATTGAGCTGCTCAGACTCACAACAGCTATCAAAACATCTGACGTTTTCATTGGAGGAGTGATAACTTGACAATAGGAGGTGAGGTAGCCTAGAAGAAACGCCACAAATTCTAATGTTATTGTTTTTTGAATTTTTTGGTATGACTAACCTGCATAAAATAATAGTTAATGACCCTGAGTGCTCAAGTATGTGTAGTTTTGATTATGAAGTCACCTGTTAGTAATAAAACTAGTTTCTTTAATGTTAGTTTTGAACTACATGTAAATGCGGTGCCATAACTAAAGTTGTAAGCAACTAGTAAAATAAAATGTTGCGCTAGTTAGTTCCATAACCAATATATACAAACTCATAAATATAAAAAATCAACTTAAGAATATGAGATTAGATAACATTCTTAGATTTCTACCTTAAAGTTTTAAAAGTTTTAAAACTTCAATATTGTTTAGTTCCAAAAGGTTCATTAAAATTAAATTAAAACCAATTAAAGGCTAAAACATCAGCTACAATTTGATGCCATTTTTGTTTTTGTAGACTAACCCTGTCCAGAGATGAAAGCGTTTGAATGAGAACGTTTTTTTGAGAGGTTTAGATTCGAGTGGGTGCTTTATTCATGACATGTATATAAGAGGAGCCAGCGAGCAATAACATCTTTTCTTTAGCCAATCATCAGCACAAAACATTGACATCGTCATTTACTAAATTAATTGACATCATTAATTTACTGAATTACTGGATCGACACTGTTTATTGACATATTTTATCGAAATAAACGACAGAATTGTAACTACGCTTCCAGTTCTATCAAAGATGACTTGAAGTTATCTGAGCATCAGGCTGTTAAATATTGAAGCAGACCGCTTATGGTTAGCAGCAGCGCCAGCAGCGTTATGCTGCAGAAAAAGATGGGAAAATAGAGGTCAATTTATTTTTAACTTTGAGTCTTTTATCTTATATATACATGTATAATATATATAAGTATATATATACATATATATATATGTATATATATATATATATATATATATATATATATATATATATATATATATATATATATATATATATATATATATATATATATATATAAGTCGCAGGCTGCGACTGCAACTTTATGTCGAAATAAAACTTGTTTTGTCTGTAACAATTATATAATAAAATAATATTGTTAATGATAATACACAACATGATTTGCAGAGAAAATTATTAATACGTCATGGCTTCGTTGCCACCTGAGCTCAAATCTTGTCTAATAAATAGATTTATGAAGTTTAATCAGAGCTGCCTTAACAGCTACTTGTGCATAGCTCGACTCGATTGCAACGAATCAAATATTAGGAGCTCAAATAATTTCATGCTCCAAACTACTAAGTGAAAAAAAGTGAGTTCTCATACAGCCAACCAGGTGCAATATTGGCTTTATTAACACTTTGCCAGAATCAGTGGGTTAAATGACTTCAATGAAATAGACGTTGTTTTGCATTCACTATTTTGATGGTCTCATAAAATCATTCATTTTGTGCTTGAATCAACTAATCAAATGTGACCAGAAAATTGTAAACTGTAGAAAAGTTCAACTCGCTGAGCTTGGCTAATGGCCATCACCGGTAGAAAAATGCCGAAGACTCTCATTGGCTGGTTCCCAACAACCACCAGTTTTTTAACCACCACTCATTTATGCTTTATTTTTTCTTACTCAGACTTATATAAGATAAGTTTACATTCAGAAATAGATATTTAGAGATTTTTACAAGTCGACAAAGTTTTTTGCCATATTACAGAATTCTGTGCCTTTACAGTTGCCACTGACCTGGACAATAAGCGTGACATCTTTCTTCATCTCTCGACCACATTTCTACATTATCACAGGCTTCGTTGCATGGTCTGAACTGCGCAAAGTGGACAAGATAATAGCATCCATCAGTTAAACTTCTGTTTGTTTGACAATCAAAGAATGTGTAGTCTGACTGCCTACCACTGCACTGCCATATTCGCTTTCCTTCTGTACTTAATACAAGAGCAAGCAGCACCAGACCAATTATTATCTGGAAATCTGACCTAAAATGTAACAAAAATTATAAGAAATTGTGAAAATTTGCCTACATATTAAAATATTCACATGTTAAGTTTTATCAAATAGACTTTAATATGGTACTATCTGCAGATCTTTATAAATAGAATACTACATGTATCTTGTTGTAGTTGTCCTTTGAGCTTATTGTTAATACATTTGTGTTGGCTTATTCTCAACCCTCCTAATTTCATTCACAGTCAAAGCAATTTTGAAACTCCAGGCATGCATATTTTTGAAGTGCAAACTAATCTGTTTTGATAGGGTGATAAAAAGCAAGCTGAAGGGGCATAGATAGAAGAGATTGGCCTTTTTGATGCCAGCGGTGGCTTTATTGGAAATTGTACCTCAACTTATGTGCGTAGACTAGACTGTCTAGGCCAATTTTGTTGGCTATAGACAGGCATCAATGGCTATTGAAAGCCTTTAAGCCATCAGTGGCTTTACAGCTATAGTGACTTGATAGCTATAGTTTGAAAGTTACCATTCAGATGTTTGAAAGGTTCAAATTGTCAAACTAGGCTTTTAGACGCGTAGAGTAAATTAAATTTGTAACTCATTTACTAGTGTGTATAAATATTAAAAATACACCTTTCTGATTTTCTAAATTTTTTACTGATTTAATAAGATTTTAGAGTTATCTATACTTCAGAGTTGTTGCTACTCTTTAGTTTTAGTACGCCAAGCAACTAGGCAATTCCATTTCCTGGGGTTGGAAATTGATAGTGTAATACTTTTTTGGCGTTTGAGTAATCAAGCTGAGTACACTTTCAGATCATCCACAAATAAGTCATTATTAGACTAACTTGAAAATACAATATAGCAGTGTAAGTGGAATGAAAAACACTACATTGGATTGACTGATGATTGGGTAGGTCATATCATAAAGAAGTTACCAAATTGGTAGCATTAACAACCAAAAAGCCCTCGACGAAACAAGTTTCGCAGATACATAAAAATTGATTTAAAAAAATAAAAGATTTTTAGGCTGTAGAGGAACTTTGAAATTAAACAAAAAATCTAACATTACATAAAATCAGTTCAAGCAGCTATTCAAGATAAAAACACTAATAGCAAACACCCAATGATATGAAATACATGAAGGCAAATCTTTGGACTAGGTGAGGTATAAAAACATTAAATTGCCGTTGTAAGATGAGTAGTTAGGATTACTGTGATGGCTCTCACTTGAAAGACCTTTGCTCTAGGAGCAAAATAGCAGTATTAACTAGAAATATAAAGACATTTTGATCGAGCATGCAATCAGAGCTGGAAAATGTAGTTATATGTCAACTATAAGTGACGCTCTTAAGCAAACCAATAGACAGTAGAGAGATTATGACGAGCTTCAATAAATACTGATTACTGTGTGTGTCAAGTGAACAGAAACCAACAACTGTTGAATATAACATGTTAGGTGGTAGAGTTCAGGATAACATAGACACTGAAAGAATTTTTTGTGAAACTAGGGAAAAAGTAGTTGCAAAAATGCGGGCTCAGCTAAAGACCCCAGTTATGTCAATAACTCTGTCATTATGGATACCAATTTGCCAGCAAAACATCTGAACAGCAAAAGTGGACTTGTGCAGATTAGTATAATGAAGAATGGCAAGTGACTCTGGAAAACATAATAGCTATCACAGACTTTAAACTTTAACCTGTGGCTGACGCTCATAAGACCGCAATTTAGTTGACAAGTCTGATGATGCATTTAAGAAATTTAGCAAGAAAGGTAAGCAATTACAAGGATGTGGCAAAATTGACCCACTAAAGTGCTGACCCCCTAAAGATTCAAAAGACCCTCAGTTTAAACAAAACAGCAGCTGTTGAGCATTTGCAACCCATAACATGAAATTCTTTTTCCAGTTTGGAAAATGGTGTCTTATATATGATGGTAAGCTCGTCATACCTGCCTGACTGAGAGTGAAATGATCAATTCTTTAAATTCAGCTCACCAAGCTGTTACATAAACCCCTTATTTAGCTTGTGTTTTTTGCTTAAAAGAAGAAGTGGATTGACGACAAAGGTCAACCATCCAAGTTTGGCCTAACCATTGCGAAAGACCAAAAGGTTTATGATACAGTATGTGGATTCAAAGACACCATTTTGAAAATTTGATATGTATTTGTTTCATTTGCTTAGAGCCCAGTGTGTGATGCTCATGAGTTACTTTATAAAGTGGCTGGCAGCGGTGAAAGAACTAGAAAACTAGCGACAAAAACTTAATCACAGGTTAAAAAAAGATTGTCTCTTTAATTTTTAAACGATATGTTTTAGTACTGGACAATAAACAGAAATCTCTAGTCTTCTTCATTTGACTGCTAATATTGTATTTCTCAACCAGCAGTACTCTTTTTTAATATCACTTTGCTCATGGGCTGTATGACAGGAAAATTTCTAGTCTTTAGTTCAGAGATTACTGTCAATAGAGTAGTACTAAAACACACTAACAACCTTCTGTGTTCTTTTGCAAACGACCAGTGAAAAGGCACTGGGACAAGAAGTGAATATTGAAGGTACATATTTGTTAGACTGGCTCATAGCCAAGCGACTGAATTGTTCCCAGACTACCTCAAACAGATAAGAGTCACTGAAGTGTCAAGTACATTTTTGACAACGACATTTATTACCATCGAAAAGGTTTTAGCCTACATATCTTTACTATCTTCACTGTAATAAAGTTAGACTAACAAAGCTTTGTGCTCGTTGCTTAGATCATTATACTCACGATTGAGCTGTTAGTTGACATGGCATGACATATCATAAAATCTTTAGTGCAAAACGAAACACTCGGTAAAAAGATTTTTTCAGACAGCATGTTATAAAACTTGACAAAAGATCTTGTTTAAAGTTTTAGTTAGAACACAAGATATGAATGTACTACACTTCAAACATAAATACTAAAAGTTTTAAAGTAAAGTAATAACAAGTAAAATAATATGCCTTGTACTAATAGCAAATAGTCCCTTTTCGTTGAGGCTGATTTAATTTGAGTTACTCATTGTGTTTCACTTGCTCTGACCTCTGCCATGTCAATCTCATTGTGTGCCTATCAATCATAGACCTATTAACTATACAGTATATTATATAGTATAGTTATTAGGTCTATGTTATCAATACAAAGTCCCCTTTGTCTACCAGCTTCACCCTTTGACTTTTTGTGGATACAACGAGTTACAATCAACTAAAGTTCGCCATCTGGGGAAGTTCAACAATTGTTAGCAAGAACAATGAGCTTTGATTATTTGATCTTCAATGCACGCATGACAGGCAAGGCTTACTTAACTGGAATAAAATCTTCTAGTATTTCTTAATTATAGACAAGAATCTGCAACAATACTTACCTACATATGCATTTCACATCTATTGACTGCCTATCTTGTTCACAATAGTTTGGTTGACAGGACTAAACAGTGATCTCTAAACTGAGCTGTTGAGTGCGTTTCTTTATACATCATTTTATTCTCATGATCTTTCAATGCCTTCTATAAACTTGATGCAGTTAGCTACTTATATGAGCCAGTATTTACTAGAATAGGTTACACAAAGACTTACCTCTGCAATACCATATTCTTTCAACTAGTAATACAGCTGACAGTAAATCTTAACATGCAAGCTCATGCATAAAAGTGGGTGTGCTGCAGCTGATGAATAACTTGGCATATTGCCAACCTATTGGCTGCAAGTAGTTTCAAAGCTGAGTATTTGGGAATCCCCATGTTCTTAGGTAGTTACTAGCTCAGTTTCATAACTCTAGGTCAAAGATCATCTGACTTTGTGATCCATTAATGTTGAAGTCTCCCGCGTCAAACTTCCTTATCACTTCAAACTCGATGAACCCTGCAAGTCTATAAATATATTATATTGTAATTGGTTGCAACTGTATTAGTAGCAAATACTTTAATAGGAGCTACTCAGCTAGTTTAGAATAAGAAATAACAGTAGCACTACAGGAACTAATAGCTTTACAGCAAAACAATTTGTCTAATCGTATGGTGGTAAAAAAAAAACTACAATTTTAGTTTGCAGCCTGCTTCGCTTGATAAAAATGTAACATTACATGAACATTTTATAAGGCTTTACAGAGAAAAACAAAACTTGTATAATTTTTCCAGTACTCAAACTCGTAAATACACCTGCTCAAAGGGGGATTTATTTTTTTATTTGGAAGTAAACTGTGAAGTCTATTAACTTCAAGTATTGTAAAAGGAATATACTCAAAGCCTATTTGTTGACTCATGGCCAACACACAACTTATAGTTTTAAAATCAATCTGTCAATGGCATGCTAATTTAGTGAGAACTAATCCAGCTGCATTTTTAATGGGTTAGTAGAAAATTCAAATTCAAAAAAAGTTCTTAAATATGTTATCAAAGCCAGTAATTCCATAATACTGAATATGTTTTAGTGACAATCCTTTATCAAAACTGGAAGTCCAGAAGTTGAAATAGTTCAAATAATAACACATTTTAGTGTTTTTTTGTCTGTAATTACATAGTTGGCAAGTTCAATGTTTGCAATCAGCTCTGAGCAGTCTATAATTTCTCTTTTACAAATATTGCACATCCAAAACTTAGCTTGTAGTCGATCACTTCTATAAATGCAGTTGATAAAGAATAGGTGGTACACTTGAACATTTGATAAATAATAGTTTGTAGGTAAGTAGAGCAACTGTTACAACAGTTAAAAATTATAGACGAGTAATAAAAAGTAGTCTAATGAACACGAATGACTTGTATGTATTGCAATTAATTAATCAGTTGTACAAATTACAAATGTCAAAACAAGCAGAGGTTAATCATAACTTGAACAAAACTTCATGTACAACACAATGCTCTACATGCTGAAACATCTCAACTAGACTTGTGTATTTACCATTGACTAGCACTGAGCACAGCAACTAATGGGATGTCCTTCATTGTTAATCAGATAATCTGAAGGTGGATGTTTAAAAGGCGGATTTTAGTAACCAAATAACGTTTTGAGCTTAATTAATTTTAGTGACCTGGCAAAAGATGACTAAAAATGTGTGTGCTTGTGTGTACGTGCATCCGTGTGCGTGTATGTAAAGTGATTTTGAGAGCTTAAAAGGAGAGTTTTGCGGAGTCCTTAGCATTGGTTATTTTACCTCGGAAGAAAGCTCTAAATTAGGGTGAAGTTATAAAATAAATCAGTTAATGTTTGTTTAACTGACTTCGAACAACTGGTTACTCTGATTAGTTAAATGACAAATGGAGAACCATTGTCAATGTATGCATATGCGTTCGACCTCCCCGTTGACAATGCGATGCGACTTATATCTATTGCCGATGTTGATAAGCTTGTGTTAGCTGAGTTGATAAGTTAAGCACTTACAATGCTTGCATCTAGATAAGGCAATCATACTCTGGTTTCTGTACATAGGTGCTAAGCATGCAAAGTTTTCTATCACTTTGCTTGCACAATACATGGTCATGCTGCTCGCGAATGGAATTATTAAAGACAGATTGAGTTGTTCGAATGTTCAGTCAGCGAGTCAAACATCATTTTGGATGTATTTCTCCTACTTTGTAATAAATGGCTAAAAAAAGGTAAATGAAAATGTGACAATACCTGTGTTGGATACTCGCTCAAAAGCACAACAGTATAGAGGCAATTGCTTGTGGCGATAGTTTATGACATTGGTCTCCACTACTTTTTTGACACAGCGCTGGCTTAGTTCTCAAACCAGTCATGTGGGACACAAAGCTAAATTCACAAAATGGATTACAAGTTTTGGTCTTCTGTAATTTCATTTTAATATTAGTTAGAATTTTCAAAATTCAGTTAACAATATCTTAAAAGAGATGAAAAATAATAAGTAAAATATTTTTTATCCTATCAGTATTCATTGAGGCTAAAACTATTTTTTATAATTCCAGTTGACTGGTTTGTTCACAAACTAGTTTAGAACTTAGAGCACAAAGCAGCCAACTGGTATATCATTGATGTATAACAATGCGTCTGAAGATGCACAAGCGCATAGAATTACATTGGTTTATAATATGTCCTATATAATAGTTTACCAATATGGTATTTGCTTTCTCTAGATGAACAACCAAATAGTTTTACAACATTAAAGTATATAAGTACAAGTTTATGATAGTAAACTGAGTCTATTTTTGGAGTGATTTCATGTATGATTTGTTTGTTTCTGACAGAAAAGGAAGCATTGACTAGAGGTTTTTTAATTTTGCTTCAGCTAATGTTATCACCCTTTCATCTTCTGGAGCATTGGCTAACCTGATCTCAGATGAGGGTCCTCTTGACAGGGTTCTACTTATAATAAAACTCAGTTTTAGTGTAGGCTTATTCCAGTGCTTACGATGAGAAAATTTTTGAGGTCTAGCTGCACAGTAAACACGCTTCTCCACCTTTGTGTAGCGTACCAGATTGTAATGCCCTGTTTTTGTCATTTCATTATACTTTTTGATGTGCTTTTTTTTCAAAGATGGACTTTCACAGTTTTTTATTGTTTGGTTTTACGTGGAGTAGGTTGCGAATGAGGGAGAGTGGACTGTATATGTCATGAGGTAGTAAAGCTCTTTCTATCACACTATGACCCAAAACGATTTCCTGTATTGAGCTTTTTCCAGACTTGCAATATTTCTGCGTTATTTACACAAGTGTGTCATGATTTTGCACAAAATGTTGCAAAGCATAAGACATGACACTGTTCCTGTTCTGTGGGATGCAGCTATCAGATCATAAGATAATGTTTTGAGTGTTGGGTTGGTCAGACATTGCCTTCTCTAAAATAGCAATCAGAACACTTGCTATATCATTCCCACTTTTACTTAACGACGTCATCACTCAAAATTCTACAGTATTTTTTCTTAATACTGTGAATAATCTTCATAAAATTATATGCTATGAGCTTTCTCTTGTAAAAACAAAAAGTAACCTGCCATTTCGGCAGTGAAAATATGTTCTCTAAGTCAAAGGATATCACCAATGTGTTTGCCTCAGCTAGTCTTTGATCTTTTCTTCTCTTCTCGCTCATTGTTATAACCAGTTTCCTGTGAGATTGTTATTCTTTTTTCTTCTGTTCGTTAACAGAGCCGTGGGCTCTTTTTTGCTCATATTGTTTGCACTTGTCGCGTCGATCCTTCTTGAGTTTATGAAAGTCTATATTTACCCTCTCTTTAAAATATTTTGGTTTTCCACTCAAGAACTGGATCTTTTCAATTGTCTGTTTGTTTCTGATAAAACAACTGGTACATTTCAGCTATTGATAGATCTGGGCCCAAATACTCTTTCTTGGAATCCGCTTGACAGTAATGCAATTTCACCTTTGGAAAACTTTGATGCGATTTTCTATGTCTTAAAGAGTATTGACAGAATTTTCTTTACTATCAAATGAACGTTTGTATGTACTAGCATCAGGTAAATTTGTGACTGGATCTTGCTTTCTGTCATGAAAGATGGATCTTCTTGATTTATCATTATGTAATGTTTTTAAATAAAATTTTTTGCAGACCTGAATGTCAAGTCCATCAACAGGCGAGTAATATTTGATGAAGCATGTTTTGGTACCTTTGTAGTCTTTTCACTTTCTAGAGCTGGTTTGTTTTATTTATAGTGGTGGTTGCAAAAAAGTTCTGTAGGATGTTCCATTCTTGTTTTCAGAATGAATCCTGAATTTTGTCTCAATCTTGTTGAGTTAACTTTTGTTTGCACTTGAACTTGCATCTGAAACGATCTACTGCTTTCATAGTTTGCCTAAAAATAGCTTTACCCCTTTTCCGCCTAAAAATAGCTTTTGTCTGAAATAAAGACTACAAGGGAAAAGGGAATTTCTTCAGCAAAAAAATTTTACTTATAACTGATAAAAATAAAACAAATCATCTTAACCAGCTTAGTAATGAATTTTTTAAGTTGTATCAGGATTTTACGGACACCCTGCATATAGTCTGTATTGAACAAACCAGTTGAGGGGTGTGAGCTCTAATAAGATTGTGGAATAAACCCATTTAGCTGATTTGTATGACTGAGATCTCAAAGAAAAACTAAAACTTGGCCAAGAAAATTTGTCCATATACATGTATTTGTAACCTTGTAAACACCCAAAAAATGTAATTATTTCAGTTTTTTTTGTTTTCAAAGTTAGCTGATTTGAAAACTGAGACAGCGACAGGTTGCCAGAGCACAATATTCATATTAAAAGTTGTTGATGTCTGAAGTGCAAAGCATAAATTCATATCATTTACTGTAACACCGTTGTTTGGTAAAATTATTGTTTGTGAAGGTGAAATGGATCTGTTCATACAGACAGAGAGTGGCTCTGTGAAATTGCGTTGCTTTCTGTCATCATCAAATTGCATCGATTTGTGGGCTCTCAGCTACCATGGATATGAGTGTAGGGTCAAGTTGATGCTAAGCATTACATGAAGCAAGATGTAAAGTAGTGGTGTTTTTTTTAAATTTCTTGAGTTGAGCTGGTTCTTCTGTGTTTTTTGTATTTTTGCAATACCAACTGAGTATTATTGCTCAATCTAATCATGCTTCTTTCTACAAAAAACCTTATTTAGTTTAACATAACTTTTACCTCCTTAGTGTGCTGTGACTTATCATAACACTGATAGAAAGCTAGGTAACAGAAATAAGACCCCCACAGACACACGCACGCACGCTCACACATTTCATGTCATACTGCAGTGAATAAAAAGTTAAAACATTAATTCTATGTATTTTAGCTACAACAATATTTTGCATCGGTAGCTTTGTTAAAAATGTTAGACGGCTATTATATTTTTGCTTTGGATGTTAAAAATTGCACAACGGTTTTGTGTTATATGCATCACAAAAATGGTTTGCATTTACTGAACATGTTAAGCCATAAAAGATTGGCAGGTAGTATGATTTGAGATGATGACAATTAATCTACTTTACAACTGGTTTGATGTGTAGTGTAATGGTTAGTAGCACATCTGCAAAAATAGAGTTCGTGAGTTCAAACCCAATGTGGTGCATATATTTTATTGCAAGATTTCAAATGCAGAAACTGGATAAACAACTGAAAGACACTGATATTTATATATACATGCATTTTATATATAAATATTAAACTATTTATATACATATGTATATATAAATTGTACATCTCCAAGTTTAGATTGGCAATAAATATTTTTTTAAATGGTGCAGGTCGCATCTTTAGTTCTAAATTAGTAGAAGGATGTACATGTACTTTCGCACAAGCAAAGGCACGTCATAAAAATCACAAATTATACACAATGATAAGTCACATATCAAAGGTCCCTTTCAGCTTTTGTTACCAGTTTGCTTCTAACATATCTAAACATTTTCCTACAAAAACCATTAACAATATTTTAAACAGAACATGTTTGACCTTTTTGAAATGAATTGTGAATAATAAAAAAGAGTTGGTAGGTTTTGCAATAGAAATGTTTGTGTATGGCATACAGAGTTCACGTTGGGTTGTTGTATTTTGCAAACATAGCTAACATGACTTGAAATATGTTTTTCATGGAAATATCAATTAATACCTGATAACTCACCCATAGTATACATAATATAAGACCTTGAACTCTTTCTTGTTGCACAGGAGGCAATGATAAGCTATTGAGATTAACTTTGATAACTATTTCAGACAAGCCCACACATACACACAGAGACTGTATATTTTAGAAACATGCCAGTCACTAAACAACCTAAAATAGAAATGAGAAAATCACTGAAATATTAGCCAATCTTATTAGCCATTTGAACACATTAAGCTGTACCACATGGTTGTGCTTTTATAAGGCTGATGATACATGATTGTATGTGTCATATCTATTTACAGCATATTATCACCTGTGCAAACACCACTCATAATTAATAAAAGCTCGAAGTTCTCAAAATTTGTCTACCATTAAACCATGGTGAGACAATAGCTTATTTGCATTGATTACTCGTCATATGCGCCAAGCTAAAAACTTACCTGAACGTAATATTTCAATTTTCTCTTCCGTTAAAGTTAATATAAAAAATATTAACTATAAAAACATGATGTTTATATGTTTTGCTTTACTTCACCATTTTTGACAGAAACAATAGACAACTGACACAGTTTGATTAAGTATTGAAGAATGCAGTCAGTGTCTTTTCAAAGAAAAAAGTGTAGTTGTGTTGGTATCAAGTTGGTCCTTTGACAAAAAATTATGGTTTGCTGCAATCTAGAAAATATTATGAAAGCACAAAATATATCAATTAGTCTTGAACTGAAAGGCAATGATGCAACTTTAAGTTGGTTTTGCTTACTTCTATCAGAAAACATCATTAGACTCTATCAATTGTAAATCTATTGAGAATATTTGTTTCAGGATGCGTAAGCAATAACTTGAAGAAAAATACTTTTGAAGACTTCCTGTCAATCTTGCTTGTGCTGTTTCTTCTATTGGGAATGTACTTGTTTTTCTGTGCAGTCCAGCAACAGAATTTGTTAAGTAAGTAAGCTTAAGTATACTTGTATTGAGCACAGTTATATTGAGTTGTTTCACTATTTGCTGTTTTGCTTTTTATAGAAACTAAAGCTGTATGAACTTAGCATAATAACAACATTTTTATATCAAAAATCACTATAAAAAAGTAATACACAAAACTATCACATATTTATATTTTAGCGTTTCCTATGCAAGCAGAAGGCAATTAGGAGCCAATGTTTGATGACTCCGGAGAACCTCTAGCAGGTACTCTTGAGACTGGAATGACTGTTACTTACCAAACTATCAGACTAACCATAGTTTTATGAAGTAAAAATTACTCAGGTACACTACTCAATCAGCTTTTGAATAAGCTCTCAAATTAAAATCACAGAATTGCAACAAGTTACATGCATTAATTTCTTGTTAAGTCAAGTGTTCGATCAAAATGTAGCCATTTGTCGATATAAAAAGTTTTAAGTCTTGGTAAGATGAACTTTATGTTTCAAGAAATAAACTACTTGCATGTCTTATAAACCTGTTACAAGATACTTAGTAACTGTTTCTTGATTATTATGTAGTAGCTCTAAAATAATCTGTGAGTCTGAAATAAAAAATTTAGTGTTTATTCTAAAGTTTGATGATATAAAAAATTACTAAGTGATCCAATGTTTAATCATTTTCTAAAAACGCTTTCAAAACTTTTAAGGCAGAACTGAAACTGAAATATCTCCATGTAAATACATGCAGTACTTATTATTTGCCGAACTATTTGCTTTATAAATAGAACAAAGACTATATGAAATAATTTTTGTTGAAAACATTATTAGCTAGGAAAAAGTGGAGGAGAGCATTAGCTAAAGTCAATAAGCAGTTTGGTAACAGTTGAATAAATGTGTTGAGATAAATTTTATGCGACTGGCATAATGAAATTCAAAGTTGCCTTCCTTTCACTGTAAAACAAGTAGACAACTTCTTGTAGAATACACTATAACCTTTTTCCTTTGGCTTAACTTACATATTCAAACCTTAAATCTAAAGACTGTTGGATTTTTACATCAAGTGATAATTGACATGTACATGTAGATCAATTAGATGAACAATGTATTTACAATTGCTTGAACACTTACTAACTATTATTAACCTACAGCAGTATCTTATGGAGATTAGAGAAACACTTGTAGAAAAACTATATTTTGGTTTGTTCTTACTTATTGCATTAGTATGAGTCTATTTCTCGTAGGTATTTAAGAATCGTTTGGAATAGTTTTGGAGCACAGAGTAAATTGGATGAGTTCTTAACATAATATATTAATAAAAATTAAATAATTGAAATATACACATTAGCTTTTTACCTGAATTCGCTAAGCTGCCTAACTGTTGTTAGAATCAAAGTATTACCAGAGTTTTCTGATTATTAGTAGAAAAGAACACTGCATGTTATGAAACTTCCTTTGCCAGAAGTAGGAAAAAGGAGTAGAAATTTGACTATATAGAGCTAAATACTTTAATTGATGACAATCTTCTATGGCGCAAATAAAACTATGCTTCTTTCCTAATGTTACTCTCAGATTTCTCAACATCGGCAAAGATGAGCTGCACTTGTTACTCCTTTCAAAACTTTTTCCCTGGGCTATACTTTTGATTATAGCCCACCTTGATAGAAACCTTTATTTGTTCTTATTTAGTTAGAAACCTTGATTTGTCTGCCGGTCTCACCTACCTGCATTAACTTTCAGATAGTTAATGAAACTAAACAAATGATTTGGTCTCTTAACAACTTAACACAGATTTACCACTTGAATAGACCATATAATCATTACTTTGAAATGATTGTTTCAGACACTTTTTTTTTCAAATACATTTTTTACTTCCACTTTTCAAAGGTTTTTATTGATATTTTGTATAAAAATAAAACATCCAGTTTTTTTGGAATACATTACTTTGAGCTCATTATTTGCATTTTCTATTACTGTGAGATTATAAAAAGCTGACTACCTGGAGAGCAGCCCAGTTGTGGAGACCCTGCCAAAGTCTAGGCGAGCCAGACTAGGCTGTGTCACTAGGAGTGTACTCAAAACCAGACTTTGGGAAACCAAGCCTGCAAATAGTTAGAAGCCTACCTTTAAGGTGACCGGGCAGACCTGGGTAGCACCCCTTTTTTGATTTTAGCATCCATCAGTTGAACTTCGATTTGTTTGACAATCAAACAAGGTACGTATACCCTGACTGTCTACCACTGCATTGCCAGATTCTCTTTCCTTCTGTATTTAATGCAACAGCAAGCAACACCAGACAAATCACTATTTGAAAATCTGACCTACAATGTAAGGAAAAACTCAACATAATAAAATTTTGAATGGTTTGCGGTATCAAAAGATTTAAATTGTAATATTCATTAAATAAACTATAGCATAGTACTATTTGCAGCACTTTATAAGTACATTTGTAGAAGACCATATGTCTCTTGTTGTAGTTGATTTTTAATGTTTATTGTTAATTCATTTAAAGTTTGAATATATTCAACGCTCTCAATTTTATTGTCAGACAAAGAAATTTTTGAAACTCTAGGCAAGCATTTTTGTGGAGACCAAAATAACCTGTTTTGACAGTTTGGTGAAAAAGCTAGCTGAAGGAGACTATGAGGTAGAAGAGTTGGCCTTTTTGATACGACCAGTGGCTACATTGAAAATTAAAACCTATTTTAATGTGCATAGATTAGACTGGATCGACCAATGTTGCTGGCCATAGGCAAACAAACATCGGTATGTAGTTATCATTAGTGACTTTGCTAAAATAGCTATCGTTTAAAAGTCACCATTATGATGTTTGAAAAATTCAAATTGTCAAAATAGGTCTTTAAAGGTGTAAAGTAAAATAGATTTGTTGTACTTAATTTACTTGTGCTTATAAATATTAAAAATAAATCTTTCTTGTTCTTGTAAAGTATTTGTTTGTTGAAATAGATTTCAGAGTTACCTATACTTCTGAGTTATTGTTACTATTTAGTTTTGGTATGCCAAGAAACTAGGCTATTCAATTTCCTGACATTGGAAATTTATACCGTAACAGTTTTTGGACTTTGGAGTATTTAAACTGGGTAAATTTTCAGATTATCCACAAATAATTCATTAGTAGACTAATTTGAAAATATAACATAGCATTGTAAGCAAAAGGAAAAACACCCCATTGGGTTAACTGATGATTGAATAGGTCATATTATAAAGAAATAGCTAAATTGGCAACGTTGAAAACCAAAGATACCAAAGGAACAAGTTTGGAAAATCAACATAAAAATTGGCAAAAAAAATGTTTACACTGTAGAAACACTTCTGAATTAAATATAAAATCTAACATTGCATAAGATCAGGTCAAACAGCTATTCAAACACAAAAAATAATAGCAAACACCCAATGATATGAGCTAGATGAAGACAAAGCTTTGGACTTGGTTAGTTATAAGCAACATAAAATTCTGTGGTATGATGAGTTACTAGGAATGACTTTCACCTGAAAGAACTTTGCTCTGGGAGCGAAAAAAGCAGTATTAACTAGAAACAGAAAGACATTGTGATAGAGCATGCGATCAGAGCCGGAAAATGTAGTTATACATCAACTATGAGGAAGGCTCTTAATCAAACCAATAGACAATAGAGGAGACTATGACTAGCTTCAATAAATACTGATGACCCTGTGTGTCAAGGGAACAAAAACCAAAAACTGTTGAATATATATTGTGTTAGGTGGTAGAGTTCAGGATAACGTAGACACTGAGGGAATTTTTGTGAAACTAGGGCAAAAGTAGTTGCAGAAACGCGATCTCATCTCAATGACATCAATGATGTCAATAACTCTGCGGTTTGAATACCAATTTGCCAGCTAGAAGTCTGAACAGCAAAGGTTGACTTGTGCAGCTTAATAGAATGAAGAATGACAAGCGACTCTAAAAAGCATGATCACTATCACAAGCTTAAAACTGTTACCTGCTGCTAAGGCTACGAAACTGAAATTTATTTGATTAGTCGGATGATTTGTTCATGAAACTTGGCAAGAACGATACGCCAGAAAACTGATATGTCAATAGCTGACCCACTTAAAGTGGTATAGGAGAAAGGGAGTATATTCTACTAGAAAAATGGATAACTCCCAGATTGGTGAAAAGTATTCATCGATTCCATGTGCTTCTTTTTATATTGAGCTACATTCTTGGGAGCTCCACCGCTTTTTGGCCCTAGGAAATTTGGTATAAACCTGATAAACATTTAACTTTTGCAGAAACTTTATCTAGACATTAATCGTGGACTACTGATATGCAGAAGAAGTTTGATTATAACCGCTTTCTTAGGGTATGTTATGTAGTATTAAACAGCACAGAAGTTTTGTCAAAATACCAGTTGGTAAACCAAAATGAGGACGGGTTAGATGCGGTTATGCATGAAATCATTAAAAAGACACCCAGTGTAAACAAAACAGCAGCTGCTGAGCATTTGAATGTCGCAACGAAAAAAAAATTATCCAGTTTTGAAAATGGCGTCGTATATATGATGGTAAGCTAGTCATACCTGCCTGACTGAGAGTGAAATAGTCAACTCTTTAAATCAGCTCATTAAGCTGTTACATGAATACTCTAATGAGCTAGGGTTTCAAGCTTAAACCATTGGATTGAAGACAAAGGTCAACCATCCAAGTTTGGCCTAACCATTGGCAGGGACCAAAAGGTCTATGATACAGTATGTGAATTCACAGACAAAATTTTAAAAATTTGATATGGATTTGTTTCACTTGATTAGAGCCCAGTGTGTGGCGCTCCTAAGTTACTTTATGAAGTGATCAACAGTGGTGAAAGAACTAAAAAAACTAGTGACAAAAATTTAATCGCAGATTCAAAAAATCTTGTTTCGGTAGTTTTTAAGCGATATGTTGTAGTACCAGACAATAAACAAAAATCTCTAGTCTTTGGTTCAGAGATTACGGTCAATCGAGTATTACTAAAAAAGCACCAACAACCTTTTGTGTTCTTTTGCAAATGAGCAAGGAAACGGCACTCGGACAAGAACTGTATAATTAAGGTGCATTATTGTTGGAGTGACTTGTAGCCAAGCGACTGAATTGTTCCCATGCAACCTCAAAAAGATAAGAATCGTTGAAGTGTCAAGTACTTTTAGACAGTCACATTTATTACCATGGAAAAGGTTATAGCCTGCATATCTTGACTATCTTCAATGTAATAAAGATAGGCTAACAAAGCTTTGCGCTGTTTGTTTAGATCTTTATACTCAGTATAGAGGTAAGTCTTTGTGTATACATATTACACAAAGACTTACCTCTGCAATGCCATATTCTTTCAACTACTAATAGAGCTGACAGTAAATCTAAACTGCAGGCTCATTCATAAAAGCGGGTGTGCTGCAGCTGATGAATAACTTGGCATATTGCCAACCTATTAGCTGCAAGTAGTTGCAAAGCTGAGTATTTGGGAATCCCCATGTTCTTAGGTAGTTACTCACTCAGTTTCATAACTCAAGGTCAAAGATCATCTGACTTGTTGATATATTAATGTTGAAGTCTCTAGCATCATAGTTCCTTTTTAGTATGAGTATTTTAAACTCTACAATTTTATCGATAGACCTTTCATAATACTCATTTTACATAACGTCCCAAAATATTATATCTTCCTAGAATCAAGTGAATTCAAAAGAAAGAAGCAATTTCACAAACTCAAGAATACAAATTATACTTATTCTGAATCAGTCTAAAGCTGTCAAAAATTACATCATATCTAACCGCTGCTTTAAGATGTCACCCTAAAATTTTACAATAGTTTAACTAATAAAAAGATAACCAATAAATATCACTATGATGGAACTATCATACTTTGAGACACTCTGCAATAAAATCAGTTGTGGTTAGGAATAATCACTATCTACGTATAACTCTAGGGTGGACTAGACTACTCTACCTACATGTAACTGTAGGTGAGACTATAACTTGTTCTGTTATAAACCAAGAAAATATAATAAATAATCTCTAACTAGTTTCAAAAGACATTTTTATGAGTGAAGTTTGGCACTTTGCACAAACAAGCAGCACATTTGATATTATGAACATAATCAAATTGTTACGTATTGTAGTGCACAAATACAATAAAGTGAAAGATAACCAACAAGAAGATAACCAATGTTTACTCTAGTCTGACAGAGTTACAAAACTCTGCAATAAATAGTATATATAAACGATAAAATGAAAATAGTATGCATTTACAATGTAATATATAATAAATGTTTCTCAAGAAATCATCATAAGTTTCCTGCTTCTAAATTTGGGCTAGTTTTTCTTTACATTTTTAATGGACTTTTTTACTTATAGCTAAAACTATTAAAAACAGCTGAACCTACTCAATTTGTTTAAAATATTTCAAGTTTGTTGAGTTTTTGGCGCCGCAAGAATTTTTTGTGAGTTGCATCTCCCAAACATTCTTATAAAATGGGATTTAGCAAAATGAAGTTCTGTGTAGATATATGTTTATTTAACTTTTAATTAATCATTTTTTTATATAAATGGCTATTTTTACTTTTGATGAAATGTGTTCTTTCTATGTTTTGCTCTCTCTCACCCTCTTTATACGTGTTTTACTCATAGGCTAACTATGTAAACTTATGTGAGTTTAAGGATGCGCTTATACGGTGAAGCAATGTTACAAATACTGAATTACTATGACTAATATTGTTTAACCATATACCTACTATTATAGTAGGTGTATGGTTGCATTCTTATTATAGTAAGTGGATGATAAACTTTATGAAATATATACTAAAAAGGTTCTAGATGGAGTTTGAAATATAACAAAACTTTATAGGCTACGTATCGTGAAGCAAAATTATAGATAAGATGTAATTTTTGACAACTTTAGACTGATTCATATCAAATAAGTAAAACTTGCGTTCTTGAGTTTGTGAAATTGCTTCTTTCTTTTGAATTCACTTGATTCTAGGAAGATATAATATTTTTGGACATTATGTAAAGTGAGTATTATGAAAGGTGTATCGATAGAATTGTAGAGTTTATATAGCTCGTACTAAGAAAGAAGTTTGATGCTTGGAGACTTAAACATTACCGAATCACAAAGTCAGATGATCTTTGACCTAGAGTTATGAAACTGAGTGAGTAACTACCTAAGAACATGGGATTCCCAAATACTCAGCTTTGCAACTACTTGCGGTTAATAGGTTGGCAATATGCCAAGTTATTCATCAGCTGCAGCACACCAGCTTTCATGAATGAGCCTGCATTTTGGATTTACTGTCAGCCGTACTAGTAGTTGAAAGAATATGGCATTGCAGAGGTAAGTCTTCAAGTAACCTATTCTGGTAAATATTAGCTCATATAAGTAGCTAACTGCATCAAGTTTGTATCTAATTTGTAATAAAGTGTATCATTCCTTCCACCAATTCTGTTTGTACTGTGTTCTGTTATGCAATTTGTAATTTTGTAGTTGACAGATGACATAACATAGAACTGAGGTTACATGTGCAAAGCAAATTTTGATCTCATTCACTTTATTTTCAGTGCATTACAAGCAACATTCTTTTACAAAGTAATATTAAAATTTTTACAAAAATCTAAAAAATAGTTACTAGTAATTGTATCATCTTCAAAGATACATATCATATGTTTTCATTTCTTTATCTACGTTAACCAAAATATGTTGCACTTTGTCTAAAATCACTAAGTAGTATATTATCTTCCATTACTGTTTGGCATATCTCTAATAGCTATACTGAATGATGTAGGATTATATATAACTTGGGCTTAACACTGTTTTATTATATTTGAGTTGGTTGCAGTTGTAATAGTCACCAAATAATTCAATAGGAGCTGTTCAATAAGTTTAGAATAAGAAATAATAGTAACTGGACAAGGAATAATAGGTTTACAGCAAAACATTTTGTCTAATCATATGACTGCCAAAAGGAAAAACTAAAAATGTTAGTTTTAGCCTGCTTGATAAAAATGTGACATCCCATAAACTTTGTATAAGGCTTTACAGAGAAAAATAAACTAACACAATTTTTCTAGCACCCAAACTACAACTCACACTAGCTCAAAACGAGAATTTATTTTTTTCATGTGGAAGTAACTTGTGAGAACTCTTATAGGTCTCTTTTAGGCGTTGTGAGAGAGATTTCGGCAAATAGCATTTCGACATTTTTGTCGTAATCAGTACACTTGCTGCCAAATTTTAATTTCAAGAATTTTTTTTATTGATATCGTATGGCAGAAAAGATTTGCCCTGGTATGGCGAAGACAAAAATGCATCATATTTTATAGAGTAGGGCAAAACAAATCATATAACAGAGGCATTGTAACCCGTGGTCGCGCTGTATTAATTATTAATTTAATTAATCGCACAGCCGCACAAATTATATACAGTATATGGTAAGAGCGATGATTTTGATGAGGATGGTTTAGCCAAGTGGTTACGCGCTCTTGTTAATAGATTAGTGGTTTGAGTGTTGTGAGTTCAAGCCCAGTACCAAAATGATTTCTTGTTGCTAAAACTTTATTGCCAATTCTTGAGACAAGAGTGACTCTTACTCTTAGGTAATGTAGTAAGAATAGATTCAAAGCTTATTTTTGACTTATGACTAATAAACAACTCATAATTTTAAAATCAATCATCTATAGTATGTTATTTTAGTGAGAGCCAATTCAGCTGCATTGCTAATTGTGATAAGTAAACTTTAGTATGAACTTTCTACAATGACTGCTTGTATTCGGATGAATTTCACATATCCACCCGTAATCAAGATTATGAGCTAAACACACAAGAGAATAATCCGAGATTGCATAATGAGACAAGACAATGTGGCGAACAGTGATAACAAAGACACAGAGGTCAATTTAGTGCTTGGCAACTGAGACAACAATATTATGCAATACCAATATGTGAATACATCAGACTCACACAAAACAGTACAAGATGTACAACTTTACTATACCATGTAATATACAATTATTTAGCCACACTATTGTGTTAGTAGAAAATACATAGTTTCATACCGAGCCACAACTTTCACATTGCTTGGTTTAAAGCACGTTAACCCTTTCACTGTCATCCATGGACAAATTTAGGCCTACTGCCATCTATTTTACCGAAAATTGCTAATTTGGCTTCACGATACAATTATTTTTTTTTGTATTTCAAACTCCATCTAGAACCTATTTGGTATATATTTCATTTTGCCAACATTTTAAAAAACAGTACTATGCAATAAATTCAATGTATATATACTTTGTGCATTGCTAAAGCTACATGAAGCTATGACTGCTATGAAGCTAAAACAATCTTCCAAAATGTCTCTTACTCTTATAAAACTATTACTTTCACCAAATTTAAATTTGTTACAGTTTTGTTGCAATAAACAGTGCATTTATTTGTTAATTAATCTTATTTCATATTCTGCATCATTGTATACTTGCATCTTTTTGGTATTGTATCTGTACAGTGTAGTCACCATGAGGCTCACTACGGCACAAACTATTAGTCAATAAATTGAAATTAATTCACTGCATTATCATTACATGATTTGCAACCTTTACCGTGTCATAATATTTACTGGGAAGAAATTACAAGTAGAAGAGTTTGATTTGACCTTCAGGATTACCTTAAACCAAACCTTTGCAGGGCCTATTCAAACTCAAAAGTTTTCATGCTAACTTTAAGCTCACTTGGATGACTGAATTTTACTATAAAACTAGATCATGAGCTCATGTTACATTAACAAATACAGCATCTACAACAGCGCTCCTAATGGTCGATTATTATTTCATTGCTGTCTGGCCTACAATAGGTGGGTTGGAATATTCCCTGACGCTTTCATAAACTCTTACACAAACTAATCAATAAAACCAACGCTAGGTTGAATCACAAGACTGTCAGTTTTCCTTCAAGTTCACGCTCAGCCTCACGCTTTCTCTCTAGCTGCAATGTTATGGTGAGTTGATGATTAAAACATTATTTTTTAGCATAAACTGAAACTATCATCTCAGTGCCTAAAAATTTAAATTTATCCATTATATAAGGGATTGGACTGAAAGCTTGTTGTAGAAGCAACATCAACATAGGCTGCTGTAAGAATAACATTTATACAGGCTGTCAGAAGTAGCTGTCGTACGGACAATATACGTACAAGTATTTGAAAGGGGCTGTTGTCAGAGCAATATATGTACAGGTAGTCAGAAGAGGCAGCGGTAGAAG
Source organism: Watersipora subatra (assembly GCF_963576615.1). Taxonomy (NCBI): domain Eukaryota; kingdom Metazoa; phylum Bryozoa; class Gymnolaemata; order Cheilostomatida; family Watersiporidae; genus Watersipora; species Watersipora subatra. The sequence goes on from NC_088712.1 coordinate 41,362,706, forward strand.
CAAATCTGTACAAACAGTCAGAAGAGGCTGCTATAAAAGCAATATATGTAAAGGCAGCTGGAAGAAGCTGTTGTAAGACATTATCTGTACAGGGAATTAAAATAGACTGCTGTAAAAATAATATGCATGTGTGTGCAGCAACACAGAAAAGCTTTTTAGAAGCCTTAGCTCAATCTTTAGAACTAATTTTTTGAAACAATCGTCTCTCTAGCGCTTGACGCTCATGGAGACCAACTTGTTTTATTTCGAGCAAGCTTGCAAACTTAATCTTTTAAGCAATGAGCCAATTTTGTAGAAAAAATTTGTCATTGCCACAATTTCACAACATGATACACACTGAGAAACTAAAGATCAATTATTTGTGTATTTTATGAATAATTGATAGTTCAAAGTAAAAGTAAGAATACTGATCATCTAGGTTAATGGAAATGCATTTCCTGATAGGTACAATTACAGCTATATTGGGTATGAGTAAGTCAATTTATTGCTATACGGGAAAAAAAAACTTGTTAGAAGTATGCAATCGTGTCAGATCGACTTAGTCAAAATAAGATACAAGGGATTGTCCAACCTATGATAGAAATATTTGGCGCAATTTATGTTGTTTAGTCTAATTTTTGCTGTGAGCCCTTTTGTATAAACTGTTGCCATAAAATTTCAACATAACAAAAGCAGTTTCTATGGCAGTGTGTCTGTTATGAAGCTCTATATGACTCAAAATTGAGTTCCGTCAATGTTATCGGTTCTTTGAATTTTTGTGTGAAGTGACACGGTAAATAAGGTAACTTACAAATTAAAATTGTAGCGCAATGAGATTTTTTTGCAAAGCGTACACACTCTGACACATATGCTGATGCAATAATTGTAAGTAGAAAAATTTAATGCTATCTCTAGTATTATAATCAGCCACTAATTGATTTCATTTTATTTTAACAAGCTTACTAGTCACAGTTACTAATTAACCAAACTACTTGAGAAGGCTATACAGATCTCGTGAAGTGTTGCAGCATTAATATAGTAGGCCGGTCTCTTAAGCTTCTTGCCACAAAATTCCAATTCTTTAAATTCCATTCTGCAATTTTCAACAATGAGTTGCCACTTTTCTGATTGCTTCACAGCTGATTTTTGACTTGGTATCAAAATAGAAGCATCCCAGCATAAACCTTGTTTGGTCAGGTAATGTTTGAGCCAGCGTGATGAGTATTGATTTGAGCTATTTCCATAAAGCTGCATGATAAAAATATGAAGACACACTACTTTTTACAATGTTAGAAAATTTTCCTCAGCAGTACAAAGATTTGATCTAGCTCGCAAAAACAAGTCTAGAAATCTTCCCATATTTGTTTTGTTGCAGTGGCTAGCCTAAGATCTATTCCTGTCTTTTAGCGTAGTTATGGCACACCTCTTGGAAAGCCTAGTCTAAATCTTTGTTTGGTTTTTAATTTGCTTTCACATAAAGCCTAGATTCACATTGAGCTTAGAGGTGTTGGTACCAGCCTTCTTGTCTGCAATCTGACCCATTAGAAAGATTCTATTGGGTTTCATGGCTATCCAATAGCAGGTACCAGTATATGTAATTTCCCTTTTACCAAAATGTAAGAACTGGACTCCAGTACCTTAAATACTGTGTGAGTAAATCTTTAAAAACTGGTAGCTTTTCTAAAGTATTACAACTATCGTTTTTACAATAATTATTACTATTAATAGGCTGGCCGCTTCACACGAAATCGAAAAATTTTCATCTGAAACATGATGGGCACAATTTCACAGTCACTTAGATGGTAGGGATGGGTGGTAGCAGATCCCAGGTCATTGAGTTCAATTTCAATTCAACACCTTTTTTCCTAGAGCCTTTAAAAAATCGATTAAAACAGACGATATGTCTCGGCACTCATTTTTGTATAGACTAGTACACTGCAAGCCTGTATTCACTGGTTGCAAGTTGAGGGGGCTAATGTTAGGCGACTAGTTATGAACACCTGGGGGTGTTGAGGGGGGCGGTGTAAGCCCACTAACAGGTTTTTCTTATGTAGGGCCTCAGACGGGCCTCTCGTGTGAAGTTTAAAAAATCTTTATTAGAAAGTATCAACATTTTTCTATTTTTTTGAGATTTGTTTTGTTTTAGGTGATGTGACTGACGAGATGTTTTTAAATTAAAATAGGCAAAACTTGACCACAGTTAAAACGCTCAGAAAAAAACATCTTTTTCTTTTGAGCGTTTTACCAAAGATCAATTTTGCGGATTTTATTTTAAGTTCATACGGAGGTTTCCACGCTTTTGATGGGACATGGCCAAGCGGATGTTTGGTAAAACTTGATATTTTGCAAACCTTTATAAAGGTTGTTAACCAGAATATTTTGCCACTGATGATGATAATAATGACGCCTAAGAACTACTAAAAGTTGATGTTTGTTTCTATGGCGTCGAATAAAGTGATATTCTACAGCGATAAAAACCGTCTCCATATAGCCGTTGGGCAAATAACTTTTTGAATAAATGATGTTGAGGTCGAGTTATCTGAAGCAATTTATCATAGTGTGGGAACGGACCAAACAAATCCGTTTGAGTTAACCTTGTGTTTGAGATGAAATGTTACATTTTATCCGAGGGCGAGTTATCCGAGTTTGACTGTACTTAGCTGCGGAAAGTTCCTAAAAGTTGGGACGGCTCAGCCGGCCAGCCGCCCCAGAAAATAGAGGCCTGCACTGGCAATAACTTCAACTGGGAATAATTGTTATATGCAATCATTGTGTGGCAACTTCTCTTAGATGTGCAAAAGTAGTCAAGTGGCGCAATAAAAGCATGGCTGGCTTCAAAATGTTTGATTCTTTCCAATTTTCAATAATAGAATTTTTTGCCTAACACTTTTAGTTTGGCTTCTGAAAAATACAATGATTGACAAATGGCTTTTACTATAGTAAAAATTATATTTTCAACATTGTATGAGTTTGAAATCAGCTTTTGACAACAAGAATGCTTTCTATGACTATTTTTTTAGGCCCCACCATTTTATTTATAATATCAAACAGTTTCAGGTGGGAATCATCAGCATGGTCTGTCATAGAATGGTCTGTCATAGAATGGTCTGTCATAGAATGGTCTGTCATAGAATGGTCTGTCATAGAATGGTCTGTCATAGAATGCATGTCTATAACAAAAGGAAGATAATAACAATAATTATTAATAATTGTGTTTTGTTTAAGTCTGCTTCTTTGATTAGGGCTTTTATGCTATGCTCGTTAATTATCACTTTATGATGATTATAACATCATAGTTTTAGCTAGTGCTGTGGTTATTATTTTTTAATTTTGATACATTAGCAAAAAACTTACGGTCTATCCTTGTCATTAAGGCAAAACCAATTTTTTAGGTAATAATATCTAATAATTTTATCCAAGAATCACTTTTTAGGCTGTAATCAAGTGCAATTTAGTGAGAAAAGTGACAAGACGTAAGGTACGGCCACACTTAATGAGTTTTTCATTAATTCTGACCAAACAAACAAAATGAACGAAAAACACAAAATTATTTGGCCAAAGTTCCCAGAATTGTCAAAGCTGTGCTTGCGCACCAAAATTGTTGATGAATCGCCTTTAACTGGTTAAACAAATTATTAGCGATTGTGGTTTTAACAGCTTTTGCAATTAGTGTAGTCCAGGACATTAATTACGATACACAATAAATGTACCAATGCAATTCAACATAGTACAAACGATGCAGCTACTTAAATTGTGCTATTGTTGGTTTTTTATTGTTTTCACAGCATGGCTACAAATCGTTTCTTTTTTAATAATAATAATCGTTTTTTGGAAAAGTTTTGTTGTTTAAAAAGTTGCCATCTTTAGCGTAATTAAGTCAGTTGCATTGTATTTACTATGGCAAATCGCGTTAGTATTTTTCTTGCTTTCACATTATGTGTCTTAAACTATATAAATTACCCAAACTGCTAGAATCGTGCTCGCTAATAATTTGTTTAGCCAATTGAAAGCGTTTCATTGATGAATTTGGTGTGCATGCACAACTTTGACAATTCTGTGAATTTCGGCTAAATAATTATGCGTTTTTCGTTCATTTGGTGATTTTGGTCAGGACCAACGATAAAATCGCCACGTGTGGCCTTACCTTAATTCATGGCTGGCGCTTTTTTTAATTTAATTCCGTTAGCTAAGGTAATTCTCTGGGTTCAACTTGTTGCTATTAGATGTACAGTAAATAATGACGTGGGCCACGAAGTGAGCTTTTGGAATAGCTACATTGCTTGTTAGTCAACAGCTTTCAATACCAAGGTATTACCAATTCCAATACCAATTCAATGAAAAAGGTCGCAAGATTAATTTATGAGCCGAGCTTTGTTTAGAACTCATTGGTTGATTTGGATAATTTTTTGAACTTCGTTTTTTGCAATAAAACTTCACTAATTGTTCATGTTTGTAGAGACCTATGGGAATTATGAGGTTTTCAAGGAAGGTTCTTGAATGATATTGAACAACAAATAATCAAAATAATTTGTAAAGCCAAGGTGAATGAAATTAAAATATCAGTTTTGATTTCGCACCACCGCTATGGTTGCTACCAGTCAAAACATTCTGTCTGTGGAATACACACTGCAGTAATAATGAGCTTTCAGGTAGGTAGATAAGTTCTACTCAATTGTTTTCAATCTGTGTTACTTCTAGTTACCATTTTACAAAGTTATAAACATGTTTATGTGCAATGCCAAAAGTGCAACATGTGCATATATGTGTCAATTTGTGCAAAGTGCAATGCCATGTTCGGCAATCAGGCATAAGTCTTGGCTGCATTAGCTTAGCCAATCTTGAATAATAAACAAAGTCCCATTGTCATCATTGGTTTCATTCCTAAGTCTGCTAATGAATCTGCAAATTGTGAGTGCCCTTTTTCAAAAATAATTTTAGAGCTTAATCCCATGAACATTTTTTGGCTGTCAAAGATACATGTACTGTAATAACTCCCTACAATGACAGCATGATAATATGGTCTACACGATAGCAATATGTAGCCCAGCATAAGACATAGCATAAGACTGCACAGCACAGAATATAATAGCTAGTTTAATAATCTCTTGCTTGAAAATTCTTCAGATTTTAGATGAGAATCTCTTTACACAAAGGGCAGCAAAGTAAATAGCTATAATGCTAAAACAATTCCAACAGAAAACACAGAATAACATAGTATGGTACTGTAACAGTGGACAACAGCATTGCTCGAGATGATATAGCAGAGAATGGCACAGCACAGTTTAGCTTAGCAGAGCATAGCAAAGAGCATAGTAAAGATCATAGCAAAAAGCATGGCAAAGATCATAGCAAAAAGCATAGGAAAAAGAATAACAGAGCATAGCAAAGAGAATAGCATAGATTTTAGCAAAAATCTCGGCATTGTGCAGTTTGGCATGTATGAGCATAGAAGTTCTTTGTATTTTCTTATTCTGATAAAATTTTCATTGCCATGTAGCAATAATTTTAGTACCAGTGAGCTTTGAGAATTGTCAGCTCTTGTTTCTTGCTTTGTATTAACCCTTGAATAATGGGAAACCAATACTGGCAATGAATATATACTACCTATCAAGACAGTAGCAATGTTAGAGTCAAATTGTTTATATAGACATTTCTAAAACCTTCTATTGGTTATAATTACAGCTATAATAGGCTTGCCTCAGCAAGTACATGCAAAAACTTGAAAACTACGAAATGAAAGGAAGCTGACAGCTACAGGAAAATTTAAGACTTGCTGATTTTCAACAAAATTAGCAAATAAAAAAAACTGGTCGAGAAAACTTTCACTATAATCTCTCATTGGTGAACACTGAATGCTGTATTTCACTAATCAGTGCTCAACAAGTCTCAAACTCAGTACCACTATTGTTTGTAAATGACTCATAGATTTATAGCGTTTCTGTTCATAAAAACATGCATTTTTCATGTGATATCTCATTTACCAGCATCTCACTTTGATTGGAAAAATATTAAATGTTTACTTGACACTCAGCTTTGATGTATCTTATGAAAAGTCTGTGGAGAAAACTGTTTTTGAGTTTTTACCAACTCGTTGCAGTCAACCAACCTTTTGGCTCTGTTTGCAGGAACAAAAGCAGCCCGTTTAAAGCTTTGATAGCTTATTAAGGTTGAGTTCTGAAGCTGCAAGTCTAAATTTATATTAGTTAACATTCTACCTCTGAAAAATAAAAAAACATACACTGTGATCCATAACCAACACATTGCATATCTTGTAAACATTTATTAAAGATGAAGCAACATAAGAAATTTACTTAGTTATTTTCAGAATAAAGGCAGAGGAAAGAGAAAAACAAAGTTTACATGTAATAAAATTTAAGATAATCACACAAAGAGAATAAAACAAAACTTTCGATATATTTTTACAAAGGCTTCCAAAAGAATGAAAACAACTGAAATAAAGTATTGAAGACCCACCAAATTTTTGGATCATGATATAACTTATCAGATACTATTATATTGGTGAGATCATCTTTAACAGTTTTTGGGATTGTATGATAGAATTATTACACCATCAGCGCAAAACACTCAGGGTTCTCCATCTTTTCCTTTTTCAGATTCAGATCATTGTCACCCACTGCTTGAACTGGGTAGTCTACAAAAGAAGTGTGCACTCCCTTTTACCAACTGGTTCCTTGTTACCTAACAATAGCGCCTGTTGGCCTATAGATAAAAGAGGCTACTCATTCCTGACAAGCAAATGGCTTGTCAAGAATAAAAGTTCATGCGGGCAGAAAGGAGAGTATATTGTAATCTGACAACTGTCAGTTTTTCATTATGACTAAGGAATAAATGGAATTTACGATGGCATTTTTTATTAGCAAAATCACTTTTAACTCATTCATATAGCAATTATATTTTCACTGCTTGATTTTTACCAAACAGATCTTAGTATGAAACATATATCAGCTTAGTAAATGAAATAGTCCCTTTTTAGCACTGCCTTTAAGTTTTTTTAGTAATCAAACTGGGCAGAACACTTTTTGTATTTAAAGAGCTGACAGACTGTTTTGAAAATGACAGGCACACAACCTCTGACCAAGTTAACAGTTTAAAAGATTTTTCTCATCTTAGCTTAATATTAAAGATTAAACAAACTGTGTGAAAGCAGTATAAATTATCATTTCGTAAATGTTAGACTCTGTTATTTGATGTAATTCCTATTTTCTATGGCAAAACTATAGCTTGTTTTTATTATCATTGCTTTTATATTCAATTACAAATACAAATGAAAAATGACCTTCAGGCATCACAAAGTTTTGTTTGCGATCCAAATTTACATGAACAAAGGAGGCAAGATACTGATCAGTTTTTTAGCTAGTACTTATCAATAGACCACAAGCACAACTTCAATTTTCAACAAAGCCTCTTTGTAACGCTCTACAGCTCATGTGTGCCACTTGAATGGCCATGCATATTTAATGTGATTCAGTGATTAAACACTTCACCAGCATTTGTATTGCAGCTGCTAATTGAATCAAACCATCAGTACTGTAGCAACCAACTGAGTCAAGAACAATATTGATTATTCATAAGTTTTACTTCATAGATCAGTTTTAGTTCCTGATAGATAGTTTTACTTCCTGAACTACTTCTTGGTTCAGTTTTACTGAACCAAGGAATAGTCAGTAAGATAACTCCATGATTTCAGAGTATCTTTACAAAAAACAGTGAAAAAAACTATAATTTGTTTAAAATGGTCATAACAAATCTTTTTCAGCAATTATTTTATAACCAAACTGTTACAGCGAAGAGATTCAATAGATTATTTTAGCAAGTCTATATGACATGATAACAAGAGATCGGTTCATGATATTTTTTTAAAAGTTCAACAACAATGCTTAATTAAACGCTGATAGATAGATCTTTAGTGTGGATAGTGTGCTTATGTACGTTGGATTAATGCCAAATAATAAAAAAGGAAGCCAAAAACAATCTCTACAATCTTGGTTGTTTCTTTCCCTTTAAAAAATACATTAGTTTTTTTGTTTGTGTCAACTTTACAAGAAATGCAATTTTTATATATTCCATCATAATTTTAGTGCAAAAAACTCGAAGCCATGTGATCTTCAGGTGGCTGGAAAAGAATAGGCTAATAGAAAAATTTATGACTATTAAAGTTTTTTTTAGCTAATAACTGGTGAACAAATATGGATTGGCACTAAAAAGAAATTAAACTAAAAACAAATAAATTTTCGAAAAATGCAAGCTAAATTAATGCAGCTTAAAAATATTGCCCATATAGCTTTAGAATTGATTTTAAGTTTCATCTTTTTTGCTAAAAGTTGTGAAAAGAGTATCTCGCTATCGGACAAATAGTTGGACTAAAAATTACAACTTTTTAATGCTGTAGCCAAAGAGATAAAACTTTTTAATGATTACTGAGGCATCGACGGTAAGTTTGTAGGCAGCTGAACAGTTGAATTGAGTTCTATCAACTAGCTAACAGATTTATGTCCATTGATATACACATTAATAGGAAAAACTGAGCGGAAAATAAAACTGAGAATTGAGCAAGTAAAGTGAGCTGTAATATAATCAGTAATGAAATACACCACCTCTAACTTTCTCATAATAGCTTTCGACCAAAAGAAGAGAAAAAAATTTTATTGAGTAAGGTAAAACCAATCTGCCAACAATAAATAAAGCATGCAAAAATGTGTTTTTACGTATAATGATTTATAACTCTAGCAACATGCAAACAAAAATATTAACTATCATATAACCAGGGTGTTGAACCTGTTGCGTTAACAAATCGGCTTTGTGTCGTATAATATTCCGAGAAAGTATTCTAAGCTAATTTATTTTGCACAGAAATTGCATTGCTAACAAAGAGAAGCTCATGAAAATAAAAAAACAGCTTAGAGATAATGCTAGGATAGGTTTTATTGGTAAACAGCAATTGAATTAATTTTTAAAACAACTATTCAGCTAAATTGAATAGTAGAAACTTAGGTACAAATTTAGTTTTGGAGACACATCAGCATGATTACACAAGGAGTATCAATTAGTTAGCGAGAACTTCAACTCTCAACTGTGTAATTGTCATTCTAAAGAAAAAAAGTCGTTTGTTCAGTGTTTGATTCCTATGATTATTCTATAAAGTCCAGGGCTGTCTTTTAGAGTGCACGTATTATTGAATAGTCATTATCAGAAACTGACAGAAAGATAAAGCATAAATTTTATTAGTAAGTCCAAAAGCTGAGTGATAGTTTTTCTCTAACATTATATATATGTATATAAATATATATATATTTAAAAAAAATTGTTTCCTCACCCCGGTTAACCCGTAAGAGTGGTAATTTCTGCTCTAACTCGGGTCTCCCACGAGAAAAATGTTTTTCAAATTGCACCATACAACAAAGACCTATAAAAATTATATGCTGTCAGGCATTACAATTTTTTTAGCAAAATGTTTGCAGTTCAATGAGCTGGTTCACTTTGAAAACGACATTTATATTTGACCAATGAAACAGTAGAAACAATTAAAAATATGCTTAAAACAACCCAGTCTCATTATTGAATAGGTGATTGTTATGTTCCTCACATTTGATTAGATTACACCTAAAACAACAAGTAGTTGATATGAGTAAAGATGTAAGTGGATCTTTTTTAGATAAAAATTGAAACTCGCATAATAAAATTGCACGCGCACTCTATGTAAAATGTTTACCTGGTATGGAAATTGAATGCTGAAAGAACTTTTCCTCCATCATAGGTTGACCAACTGAAACAACCAAAGAATTCTATTTAGGAATGTGTGAGTGTTTTTTCCATTTACATGAATATTACTGAGTAGTGTTTGATCGTTTATGGGTTGTTTACAGTTTAACTAAATTGAGTTGCTTTACCTTAAACAAATTGTCCTTTGGGTATTGCATTTTGTGACTAATAGTGATTCTGATGTTTTGGAGATTTAAACAAAATGCTTACATGCCCAATCACCAATATTTTGACAGTGTTGTGCATTCTTTTTGACTTTTGACCATAGTTTGTTCAACATCAACAAGTTTTTAAGGTTTCTGCTGACATCTAGCTATGAAAAACTAAAAGTACAATTATTGATGACTATTGGGTGAGTGGCTGTCAATTTTTTAAGGTCATCACGCTGACTTGTGATTGTTCTTTATATATATATATTGCATCAAATGAATATTAACACATAATATGTGTTAATATTCATTTGATATAGGAAGGATATTTGAATATAACCATTATAGGAAGACTGAGTTAAAATTTGCTTGTATAACATTTAACATTTGTGTTTTTTGAGAAGAAATATTTTCCGAACGCTCGAACGAATTATTCAGTGTGAATAGAGCGCATAGCGCGGCTACTAACAACAGTGTCTACTGATCCTGTTAATCAACGCATTACTCATATTCATCTGACCAGCTCCTGCACATTATTTATTATATAATGTGCAGGAGCTGGTCAGATGAATATGAGTAATACATTGATTAACAGGATCAGTAGACACTGTTGCTAGTAGCCGCACTATGCGCTCTATTCACACTGAATAATTCGTTCGAGCGTTCGGAAAATATTTCTTCCCAAAAAGACACAAATGTTAAATGTTATACAAACAAATTTTAACTCAGTCTTCCTGTAATGGTTTTAAGCTAAGACTTAATATTAAAAGGACATGGTATGACACCATTGAGAAGGAACACGATGAAACACATGCTGTAGTGTTTATTATAGTAGCAGGTTAGCTGTCAACCTTTGTTACACGATGACGCTTGGGTAGCATGCATGCTGCGTAAGGTGAAAGGAAATCCCCTTACAATAATTTCCCGATTAAAAAATTGTCAGAGCATTCAAATTACTCCTTAGTCTGTGAATTCACAAACAAATTGCAGGCTCACCTTTTGGCTGTAGACTTTTACCATATTGGCGTAAGACTCTGGCTCTTTTATGAAAATAGTAGCCGAGTAACACCGAAAATAAGGTCACTGCTATTACAAGAAATCCACCGAAAATCAGCAGGAAGTAACGTTGGGGAAAATCAGAGCTAGCTCGTTGAGTAGCCTGGACAACTGCAAGGCTTACATTACCATCCGTTACTTGATTCTTTGCAACGCCTGCATGAGTAATCTGGGAAACATTGATTTTGCAGTACATCCGGAGAAAATCTAAAAGTAAAACATCATTTTCAATGTACAAAGATAATGCCGCAAATATATTTGCAGCTATATGTTACCTGCACATTGAACAAAAAAGTTTTTTTCATTGTTAGGAAAAAACCAAACATTCAAGCATTAGGAAAATTTTAGAGCAACAAATTCAAAAAAATGATTTCTGAAAAGGAAGGGAGTTTTCTGAATAATTAAACAAGAATGTAAAATGTAGTTCGTTTTTGCCCTTCATTCCAAATTACCTTAAAACAGCACTGCTCTTCAATATTAGTTGAAGGAAAGTTTTTTTCTGGTGTTAATTGTTTTACTCGGACAGTCAGCTTTAAACGTACGTCTGCTATAAAACGGATACATAATTGATTGGTAGTTTGCACCTTGAAATAGTTTAAGTACAACCTGTAATATCTAGGAATAAATTAAAAACATTGGTCAAGCTGCAATAAAACATTGACTAAATGCTATGATTATTGTTACTAGACATACAATGAAGTAGTAGTTTTGTTGTTTTTTAGTCTTACTAGGACAGTCAGAATTACATCTCTCCTCATCTCTAGACCCAACTTCTACTCCATCACAGACCTCATTACAAGGTCTGTATTGTGCAAAGTGGATCAGGTAGTAGCATCCATCAGTAAGACTTCTGTCTGTCTGACAATCAAGGTAAGTGTACTCTGACTGTTTACCACTGCACTGCCAGGAACCATCTATTTGGGCATGTGTGAAGTTGTTATGTGATACCACAAGACTGATGAGTAGAACAAGCAGGCTAAAAAAGATTGCAATAAATTCAATTTCACAATGTCGAAGATATCCGAGGACTAATAATGTAACATAATTTGAGATAACAGGAAGTCTAAAGCAACATATGATTGTTTGTAATGTTTGAATATGTTTTCACAAGATTAAATGCTTTCACAATTTTGTAAAGAACAGACGAGTTTCTTTTTTTATAAAAGCGCTATCAAAGGCAAGCAATAAAACTTGGTCATAGCTTTTTACCAATTTGTTTATATAATTGTTACAGTGACCATTCATACGCTATTTTAATTTACACTAAAAACTAATACTGTCTTAGAACATTAGTTTGTATATAACTTTATCACAATTTTAAAATATAACTTTATTTTGTATGTTTTCAAGTGTTTTCTCTCTTGAAAGTCTTCCCTTTTTGCAGTCAGTCAGAGCTACATACTAAGACTTTCTATGGTTGGGGCTGCTACCTGTGCTTTTTGATCCCATATAACTGCATGCGTATTTTGTAATCATTTTTTGTCTTTCACTTGACCAGATTCACTCTCTCAACAGGAAGAATATGGTATCCAGTGGACAAGAATCCTTTGCACCATGATAATATTTCTACCCTGATGCGATTGCTTGCTGGTAGACAGGTATGTTTATGCACCATGTCTAGATGCAAACATGGCGCATCACTAATATAGTGCAATGCTTCTACATGTTTTAGTTTGTTTCTTTAAAAGTGTCTAGTTTACCATCTCCTTCTTTACGGTAGTTGACAGTCTAGCCGCAAGTTATCTGTCTTATTTGAATATCGATTGCATATCAAACAAGCTATTAATAGACTATCAAAGCACTCATGCTTGGAGTAATTAATGCTGCTTCAACCAATTATCATCATCGTAATTACAGGCAATGATTAACACTTTCATCCCGTAGTTAGCAAGAGTGTGTAAGAAAGCGGCTCTGTAATGTGACTGCATTGCTCAAAATTGCAAAATGTTCATGAGATTTTTTTTCTCTGTATATTACAGAGACATTTTATATGTGAGTTCAAACTATAATAAGATTGAATGCAATCACTCAAAGCTTTGAGTGATTGCTCACTCTAAAATACTGAAATTTTGCTAAAAACAAAATGTCAATACATACTAAAATTATGCTCTAGCAAAATTTCAGCCAGATAATTCAACAAGTACATCTCCTCTCTCTGAACATGACATGCTGACTGCATGAGGAGAACCGTGCTAACATAGTGTAAAGGTTTTGTGCGACCCTCACTTTCCTCCACTAGTACAAGACTCAGTGCATGAATTTATACATATATTTTCTGCTTAGTTCATAAGTTGTACAAAAATGCTCAAGTAACAGGCAACAAACAGGCTCCAAGCAGCTCTGCTCTCTAGCGCAAATGTTCAGGCTTATATAGCGCGTAGGCCCCCTCTCGTTCTGGTTGGCTGGGCTTGACCCGACCCGGCTTTGGCTTGGCTCTACTCAGCTCACCTTGGCTCTACTTGGTTTGGCTCTGACTGGTTTAACTCTCACCTCGTTATTCTGCCTGACTGAGCACAGCTTGGCTTTGATCAGCCCTAGGCTCAGCTCTCAGTTGATCACATTCCACAACAATAGTTTGACTGGAGATGGCTAAGCCGCCCACTATACAGTAGAGGCAATGAGATTATCAGTGTTGAATCAAAAGGAAATTGCGCATATACTGATGCTCATGATACACAAGGGTATTCATCGCAGGGTCTTTTCCATTTCCTTGTTGGCAAACAAAGAAAGAAGAACTGGGGAAGGTCTATTAAACCCCTTCCTTTTGCCTTGTTACTGCAAAAACCTGTTACCACAAGCCATCAGTACTGGTTCATGTTTGTATATTAAGACTAGTAGACGACTGACACTCTGGGATTTATCTCATTTGGTCCAAAGCTTGAAGACATGATAAAACATAGGAATTCACCTACCTTTCGTTAGAGTTTTTCAGCTGCTGCAAAGAAAATTGTCATGCAAAGTAACGATAAAATCTAGGCTAAACCATCATGACAGCAAAAAAATGTTATAACCACTTTGTCATATACATGTAAGTTTGGCCATATAATTTCTGCCAAGCAATATGAAAGTAAGCAAAGTATAAATAATGGAGACTATTTTCCTGTTTCCTACAATTATAGTAGAAAGTGTGGGCAGCTATCTAACTTGCTAACGTAAAATAAAACCAACTAGTAGGTGACAAGAATACTTGAGATGACATAATATTTTCTTAGCCACAAGTATTTTATCATCAAATGTGTAAGAATGTGTACATTCTGCACGAAAACCTCATTGTGTTACAATTTTACTCCGTAAGTTATCATATTTACTATATTTCAAAACCCAAATAAACAGGTAACCTAGGCAGAACTTGGTTTTGAGTCATACACAGCTTCGTAACAGCAGCACTGCTATAGAAGCTGCTCTTGTTATGCTGAAGTTTTGTGGCAATGATTTATACAAAATGGCTGACAGCAAAAATAAAACTCGACATTGTAAAGTACGCCAAATTATCTTATAATAGGTTTGACAATCACATGTCTCTTACATCAACAGAGTTGATCTGATGTGGTTTAATGCTAGTTTCATTCTAATTTATTGCTGCAAGTATTTTATTGTTCTTTTACCAATAAATTGATAGACTCATACCCAATAAAGCTGCAATTGCACCATTGGGAAAATACTGCTCAGTTAACCTAAATGATTAGTACTCTTACTTTGGACTATCAAATATTTGTACAATTAACAATTTAATTATCTTTAGTTTCTCAGCATGTTTCATGCTGTGACATTGTGATTAACAGCAAAAGCAAATGATTTCTACAAACCGGCTTGTGGAGTTAAAGATAAAGTTTTAGGACATGATTTTGATAGGACCTAAGCTTGTCTCCACAAGTTTCATTCTCTAGAGAGACAATTGGTTCAAGAAATTAGTTCCAAAGATTGAACTTGAACTTCTGAAATGTCTTTCTGAGTTGCCACACATGAATGTGTAGGCCTTTTGCTGTTACAACTGCCTTTTCTGACTACCTGTGCATATTTTGCTCCTACTGCTGCTACTTCTGACAGCCTGTACATATATTAGTCTTTCAACATCCGCTACTAACTGCCTTTACTGATGTTGCTCCTACAACAGGCTTTCAGTTCCATTTCTTATTCAAGTCATAAGCATTAACTGTTAGACCCTGAGAAAAAGGTATGCTGAGAAATACTACATTAATCAATAGCTTACCGTAACATTGTAGCTAAAGAAGAAGCGTGAAGCTGGACAAGGAACTGGCAGTGTTATGATTTAGCCTAGTACTGAATATATTGATTAACTACTGCGTGTGTAATTCGTGGAAGCGTCCAGGGGAATCCCTAGCCTACCAGTATAAGTTAAACACTAGTATGCAGCAGAGAATATAGTTTAATAATAGAAACAGTGTGGCAGTTGTTGTATTTGATAATGTGCCAAAGTATATAAATAATGCTCATTTTATATTAACAGTCAGTGATCCGAGTAAGCTCAAAACTTCCATAAAAGGTTATTTAAGCATACGTTTAGTCTAAGGTAATCATACAAGTCAAATCAAACTATTCAAACAGTAATGTCTTAGCCGTAGATCATATGACACAGTGAAACTTTCAACTGATGTAATGGTAACACTTAAAAATTAATTTTCACTCATTGACTGATAGTTTGTGCTGTAGCGAACATTGTAGTAACTACACTATAAAACTATATTATCAAAAAGACACAAGCGTATATTAACGCATAATCAGGAATACGAGTTATTAAAATATAAATACAATGTTTCATAGCAACGGAAAAGTAACAAATAAAATAGAGTCTGCCTGGAAATAGTTTTCAAAAACGCATTGGAAAACTTTCTTTGGCAACAAAGGGCTATAAAGATCAGTGATAAACTCAAATAGTGATTCAGGTGTGTGATTCCAATCTCTACATTTACACTAGGTCAGAATATGCCACCCCTGTTGCTATTTCAAACTAAAAACTTCAATTCAATAATAAAAAAATAAATTGAATTTGATACCAATCAATATGAAGATCGCAAACAATGATGCCTTGATTTCTTTGTGACCAGACAATCAAACTTTATTAAAAAATATCAAAAGCAATTCCATCAATGGTGCACCAAATCATACCCTATTTGATTCACATACATTATGGTGTTCTTTATATTTCTAAAACACAAGTGCACTTGGACAAAGATTAGGGCTAGGCTAACCAGAACATAAGTTTTAAAAACAGTGTCATAAAATCTACTTACCAAATAAATTCTCAAGATAGAGTTTTTTTACCAAAGTCGAAAAAGAAACTGGGAATCTGGCAGCGTTAATGAATAACTCACCTCCCCGAAACATCACATATTTAAAAGTGCAAAATAACTCACAGCTGCCCAACTTCTTTCATTGTTTTTTTTCTGAGAGCTCAGAGCTTTAAACACTTCTAGTTAAAATAACTGTGTTGTTGTAAATGTTTTTACAATCGATAAAGATTTTAATTAACTAAAAATCAGAAGTTTTGCTTGTACATCCAAAATTAGGCTTTTACGTTTATATGTCCTGTTATATGTTAAACTGTTATATGCTCTGTTATATGTTAAACTGTTATATGCACTGTTATATGTTAAACCGTTATATGCACTGCTATATGTTGTTAAACTGTTATATGCACTGTTATATGATAAACTGTTATATGCCTTGTTATATGTTAAACCGTTACATGCACCGCTAAATGTTAAACTGTTATATGACGTGTTATATGTTAAACTGTTACATGCACTGCTATATGTTAAACTGTTATATGCACTGTTGTATGTTAAACTGTTATATGCACTGCTATATGCTAAAACGTTATATGCCCTGTTATATGTTAAACCGTTACATGCACCGCTATATGTTAAACTGTTATATGACATGTTATATGTTAAACTGTAACATGCACTGCTATATGTTAAACTGTTATATGCACTGTTATATGTTAAATTGTTATATGCACTGCTATATGTTAAACTGTTATATGCACTTTTATGTGCTAAACTGTTATATTCACTGTTATGTTACACTTTTATATGCACTGCTATATGTTAAACTGTTATATGCCCTGTTATATTTTAAACTGTTATATGCACTGCTACATGTTAAACTGGTTAATGCCCTGTTATATGTTAAACAGTTATATGCACTGTTATATGTTAAACTGTTATATGCACTGCTATATGTTAAACAGTTACATGCAATGTTATATGTTAAACTGTTATAAGAGACATTAATCAGCACACTCAGAGTGTGTAGTCGCACGGTATATTTCACTTTTTAAACCAGCTTCGAACAACTAAACTTTCCTTGTAGCAGTCGATAGCTAAAGTTGTAAGGAAATTATTTAACCGAAAGCAAGTGAGCTGAAAAGTAAAACAAATTAGTACTAACTTCTATCGTAATGACGATACCATAGAAAAACCTTTCCTTTTTCAACCGACCAGGCTTGTTCTTCACTTGAAATGCTGCCATAAACAAAAAATAACATATTTAGGCATATGTTGCAATTACGATGACACTATGGGCTAAATATCAGTACCTACATGTAGGATATATTTACACATAATGTTTCATAGCTATAGTTCAAACTGGGTGAGTAAAAACTACTAAGGTTTTCTGTGGAAATATAATAGTTGGCAAGTTTTCCGTAGTCTAATCACACGGCTCTCAAAATACTGTCAATACAAGCAGAGTTATGTTTACCAAAATAAAATGTTTGCGTTTACATCTTTGTAGATTATGACAGCCCAACTTTTTGTTGTAGGTTTTGAGCAGTAGTACAACCAATAGCTTTAATTCTGTTTCAATCTATTGCAAGACAAATATTCTTTCGTGATGGACTTTAGCAGCACTAATGATAAGGTTAAGAAAAGCTGATTGCCAGACGAAAGCTCGATTTTGCCAAATCAATTTCAATGCAGCAGACCTCTGAGCAAATGACTGCTAGTTGCTTGTTTAATTAGCTGATGACTGCTTGCTCAAATTCATGGATCATTTATGGTGCACAACTGGACCTTATGAACTCGTGACCTTTGGCTTACTCATGATATAGTTTCAGACTCAATTTGCACTTGTGCAGAACATCAAGATAGCTCTTGATGAATTAATTTTTTTAAAAGCCAACTGAGCTAATTGGCATATTTGGTATTGGAAGCAGCGTTGTGATGAAAATTGGAATACATAAGCACATTTCAAAGTTGTTATTGCAACAACCTGCTGAAAAAAAGAAAGTAATGAAATGCTTGGGTTAACCAAAGTTTTATCAGCTTGCTAATAATGAACATATATAGTTATTCATACCAGAAACTGAACATTATTTACATGTATTTCTTATCACACTTATAATTCTCTTTCTCATCTTGATAAAATACTAAAAACAGTAAAACTGGTACTGCCTTAAAGATAGAACGGCGCCATTCAGCAACTCTTTGTAATTATTAATGCTTTATTTCTGATACCTGAAAAAAGGTTTTGAAACTGAAGAATTTAAAAAATTATTTTTTTCTTAAGCGGTTTAGCATGCTATTGAAGTGTGGAGTAATGATGTCATCAAATGTTGTGAAACACAGTTTGCTAAACAAAAGTAATAAGAAGGTGTTGGATACTGGGTAATAACTGAAATTTTATAGACTAATACTAGCTAAAGTAAGGTGAACAAATGTGGTTAATTTTGCGACACCATACCGATATCACAGACAAAAGGAAAAGTAAAAGGTAAGTTTCTAGAATACAGTAGATCAATAAAACATATGCTAACATGGGGGAGCTGCCATAAAACAGCTGTAACTATCTTTTATGGGGTTAAGCTTAAAGCATTGAAGAGAGGAACTCAAACTTAATGAACCTTTGATATCACTGTTATAACAAATTATTTGCTTGCTCTGTCTTCAGTTGGTTTTTAGCTGATGATCCTTGGAAGGAGTAACCTTTTCTTGATGCAGCGTTAATAGAAATTTCTGTCCGTGTGGTTATTTTGAGGGTAGTAGTCTGTCAAAAAACTACTAGTGAGCACAACTCTGAAGAATACACATTGCGTTTATATCATTATAGAAATTCCGAACAACGCATTTTTATATATCTGGAATTTCTAATCCTAATTGCAAACTACTTGATCTTGCTATTAATGACATAGAGCTTAGGATCTAACAACACTTTTTGAAAATAATAACATATAGGGTATAACCTAAATTAGGGGAGTAAAAGAGAAATAGATAGTTATGTCAATTACTCATAAAGTCATGCAAACTCAATGACTCTAGATTAGAGCAAAAAAAAGGAGAGAGCTGTTTTAACTTTTTTTAATAATTTACACCTACTGCGTTCAATTCGTTAAAAAGTAGAAAGTCTTTTGTCTGTCACTTAGTCTAATACTTTGCACCAGACAAATTCTAGTCTTTATTACCCATGGAACCATCTGTCAAACGCAACACTAAAAGCTTTGAGAAAAAAACTCTCCCACACTGAAGGAAAATCTTGCACGGTATCAAATCTATTGGCATAAACATTAACACTAAACTACTAAGCCGCCTCACCATTTTATGAGTTAATTAGGCATCATATATTGATTACTTGTTACAAACTCTCATGGTACTCTGCAGTAGCAAGCAAACTAGGTTATCATAAAACATAGTCGCATTCATATAGCATACATAAGTGGGAACTGATTAAAGACAAGATGGTGTTTCATACCCAACTTTAAAATTTCTAACAAGTACTTAACAAATTTAAGACTTGACTATTTTTTTTTAATTGCCAAGCAAATGCAATCAATTCCTGTGATTGAAAAATGATATAAATGTCTTATAGAGTAAAAATTCTGAATGTTAGAACACGAAACACTTACAGTGTACATCAACTGGTGCAATATAAACACTTAACTAGTTAAAAATGTTAATAGAACCCATAATTAAACCAAGCTTTTTCTATAATATCACTGAAAATACGCTAAAAGACATGCGAGATCCTAGTAATAGTGTTTTTAATTGTGACCTCTCTAAATGCGGTTGGCGGAAAGTAACTAGTTTTAGGCATCTCTTCCTTCCCTCTTAAAATTCATTCTAAAATTAATCTCATGCTTTTTTACATGGCATCCATTTATGATGTTAGCATGCATCACATCCTTATACACCATTTTGCTTTCATAAAAACATATTGTGGCTGTAAAAACAATAACAAACATTTTTAACAAGAAATAGTCCCAAAAGGCTTATTTTATTAATCTTTTGCTTTGTAGTTATTAAACATACATCCTTTCACTAACAATCTTTTAAGCAGCCAAATCTAATGTACTTCTGGGACTCTATACAATGAGTCATAATGCGCAAGAAAACCTAAAAAGTGCCATTTAAATACATATTAACGTTATTACACAATATGCACTATAAGGCCATAATGTTGTCATAGTAACAAACCCAACTAAGCATGACTGCACACTGTATTTGTCATTATTTCTGTCTGCCAAAGACTGATGTATTGCTATAGTATGACTGATCCAAAGAAAGCGCTTATCTTCAGAGTTCTAAATGCCTTCATTTCGAAAAATCAATATACAACACAAGGTTATCGTTTCTATAGGTCATATCAATTTCAATTAATACTAGTACACTGATGGCAGCTGTGCATGTCCGAAGGGATCCACAAGTTTTCCATTAAAGCACTTGGAATAGCTGTTTGCTCAATTAGAACCAAACCACTATTTATACCTCTATCTATACCCTTTCCTTATATTGACACTGTAGTAGAGTGGTGCTAAAATAGAGCTTAAACATAAAAGCTGTTTCGCTGAGCATTTTGTTAAGCAACTTTTTATATACAGGTTCTCTGACGTATCAGACCGAGTTAAACAGGAAACCAATTTAAGTAAAATATCAGATAAATACCATAATTAATTATTTTGAAGGTGCCACTTACAAAGCTTTAATGGAAAAAGACTTATAAATCTTTGAAGATAAAAACAAACTTTGATAGGCTATACCAATGCCTGCAAAAGGATCATGTGTTGATCCGGAACAGTATTCTCAATGTTGTTTAAAACTGTTTAACTCGTTATATTTAGGGTTAAGACACGTTAGAGACAATTCCACAAACAATGGATTAAATTTACATCTTTTCATCAAAATGTACAAAGCTTTAGTGATTGTGATGATTGACAATCTTCAATACATTGTCACAAGAACCATGGCAGCAGCCACATTAAAAGAAATAATTGCATTTGAAATAGTTGAGTAATTACATGTATTAGTAGTGAATATTAGTTTGTAGACAGTTTTGCACTCACCACTTTTTAGTGGTGGCTTGTAAAGACCAAGCAAAATTAATGGTTATTGCACAGTTTAATAGGGGTTGCTTTCAGGGAAAAGGTGGCGCTGTATTTTATTCGCCTTTTTATTACAGTTACGCGCTAATAATTGTGGTGTTTTATTGGATGTGCAGTTCAAATAGAGGTTTTACGGTATATATTATAAATATTATGTACATATTATATGTACATATACTATATAATTATATTATATTTTATTCGCATATAATTTTATTAATTTTTTTAAATATATAATATATGTATATATTTTATACAGATTTATGCATAAATATATTTTTAAATTACATTTACAACATATAAATTCTATTTCCTATTATACATGTATAATAAAAACAAATATCAAGAACTTGCCAGAAGCAACAAAAAATGTAAATTACAGATATGTTGTAGTAGCTTCTAGCTAATTCTTTTTATTTATTACTTTTAATAGTAAGGAATAAAGTGTGCATATTTTGTGTGTGTAATTTAAAAAGACATATGTTTGTATACAAATTTATGCGTACATGAGTAAGTATATATATAAATAATAATAAATACACCGGACATATGTATAATTATCATATCTCAATAAAAAATATATAGTTATATATGTATAATTATATATTTTATTTTATATGTATGTGTAAAATATAGTTATATATATATATATATATACATATATATGTATATATATAAAAATTGTTTCCTCACCCCGGATACCCCGTATGGGTGGTAAATTCTGCTCTAACTCGGGTCTCCTACCAGAGACCTGGGAGTTTGAGCACTCGCCTCAAGATCTTAGCTGTTCCCAATAGTGCACTTTTCTGCAACTCACCTGAGTTGATTGTTGTTGGTATTTGGGCAAGCCACATTATATATATATATATATATATATATATATATATATATATATATATATATATATATATATATATATATATATATATATATATATATATATATATATATATATATATATATATATATATATATATATATATATATATACTCAAAATATGTAGGATGGGAGGCCCCCTAATAAGAGGCCTTCGTATATATAAAAATTATCTAAAATGTGTATAGCAAATTGATAATAGGAGGCGGAACATTTTTGCCTCCTATCGAGGATATATTTTTAAATTCGTTAGAGGTAGTTTTGAACTGAGAGTTGTCTCCTCAAGGATATGTGTCCAAAATTAATGAATTCATAGGTAAAATTTGTACAAACTTAAGAGTTAAGTCTCCTTACCCCAAATTTTGCAATAAAATGCACAACTGATGGCTGCCAGCTGAGCTTTTATAGGCAGGTTTTTATCAGGCATGAAATCAAAGTGTTATGTGATGTGAATAATAAACAAACCAATTATGAATTGAATTAGCAAGAAGTTATTTTTTGAATATAAACCTTTAAAACTGATGGTTTGATTTCGATGATTGTGGTCTATCTTTTAAACTTATGTGTAAATTGGCTACTTTTCCTCAATATAAAAAACTCATAGCATTTTATTTATTGTACAACAAATATAGTTTGTAAATGTGGATGTTGGCTGACTGGTTATTGTCATGGCAAGAAGGGACTGAATGGTAGGTACTAAAACAGCTGGTTTACCTAACATTTTTATCCAAAAAGTTGTAAATGCATTAAAACCAATTAAAATAGTTTGTATTTTATTACTTCACAACAGTGCTAAAAATAAATAGCAAACAGCAACAAATTTATGCAAACATAGTATGATCATGCAGAACTACGCTAAAAAAATCATCTCTTGATATTAATGTTAAGAAATCAACAACATATTGATACTTAATTACAAAAACGATATAATACCAAATAAATTTAAAAGATATATTCTACAAAAGTAGAGACATTATTATTCAAACACATACAAAGTATTCACAATGTGTTTTTATTATTTTCTATGATTCATCAGTGTCAGTTTATAAAACAAAATATTCTTATGTTTTATTTCGTATTGTAAAATGACGCTATTAAACTATACAGTTATATATCCATGTACATATACATATGTACATGTATATAGTTTTAGTGCGCATGTAACAATCGTAGGATATGGAATGTTCAACAATAGATAGAATGTTAATTTTGACTTCTCCCCTGGTATTCTAAATCACTGCAAGATAGTTTAGATAAAATTAGCAAATTTGATGCTTCTATGGAGGAAATCGTATTTACAGGGGAGATAAATCCTAAAATGTCATTTTTGCCAGATCTCTCATAGAAGTGGAAATGACAGCTACGGCACTTCTTCAGCTTTGAATTATCCATACAATAATTAGTCTAAATCACTGCAGAAATTTCCACTGAAAAACGGTGCCAATGGAAACGCAAGATAAACTGTCTTGGCCCACGGCCTATACGGCATCAAAGTGTTAATTGACTTCATAACAAGTGTTTGGAAAACCATGAACAGGCCATTAGGCAAGCCACTAATTAAAAAGCTTTCACTGTTCTGGCTACATTATTACAAACATACTGTAAGAATCGCTTGCAGCTAGTTTTCTGATGAAGGCAGCAAAAATTCAGTTATTTTATCTTAGTTCATTGGCTATCATTACAACAATGCATCAATAGTTACAAAGAACATTTTTTTGCTTCTACTAGCACTTTATATTTGTATATTTGTATTGAATAAAGCGTTGCTGTTTGTCAATAAAATGCTACCTCACCAAGCGGAGAGTGGTTAAGCGAATTACTTCATCTAATGAAGAACAGGTTCAGGCTTTCCTTTTTTACCAGTTTTAATAGGCAAACATCAAACAGAGCAGACAGTAGTCAATAATTTCTATAGTACGCAACAATTTTGTCTGTGCCTCTGAAGCTAGGGGCAGAGATTAAAAAACTATTTTTATTGGTTTGGCTACTGGTGGCATACAGCTTAAGAGTCGATTACCCTAACACATGCAATAATGAGCTGTCTTCTTTAAGGGTAGAATAATTGTGGATGTAATTATTCTCTGCACTTTATCAACACGCATGACCATCCCTCAAAGTACAGCGGACTGCCATGGGTACTAGTAATAACAATACAATGATAATTGTAAAGTATGAAAGCCGCAGTCTGAAAAAATACATATTACATACATATACATATTTTAAATAAACTGATAACTAACAATGAATAAGACATGTAAGATAGATTTTAGAAAAAAAAAACTAGAAGGTGCTATGCTAGATAATGAACACCAAGACTGATGAATGAACTATAACAAATGAAAACAAGCAATCAGACAGTAGGGGACACAAAAGTGGATGACAAAAAGAGGCCTTAAGAAAGAGGCAGGGTGTCTAATAACAGCAGCGCAAGACTAAGCACTGCAAACCAATTACAGGAATGGTAACTAAGTGCAGGTTGTGTAAGACAAAGGGTGAAACAGCCATATTGTAAACAAGTGCTCAAAGATTGCACAAACTGAATACAACCTCTGACTTGATCAAGTGGCCTCAGCAGATTACTGGAGTATATGTAAGAAGCATAACATACCACACACAGCATAATGGTATAACCATAGGGTAGAGCCAGTGTCTGAGAATGACAAAGTGAAAGGTTTAGTACTAATCAAAAAATAAACAACAGATTGTCAGATTAGTTGTATAACCATCATATGTGATGCCAGAGTAAAAAGAAGAAGGAAATATATAAAGGAGATGTACAAAGTGCAAGATTTGAGCATCGAAGGCTGTAGAATTTTCAACCGAAAGTAATATAATGTATGTAGTGATTGGAGTGATTGATACATTATTCAGCCAGCTTGTGTCATATCTCATTGAGGTCAGTGCTCAACAGTCTTTCAAACAACTCAGAAAACAGTGCTGCTAGGAGCTGGTCAGATTTTAAGGACGACTATTCAGTAAAATGACTCGTTAAAGTCAAAATCATCAGGCTAAGGCCTTGGCTCACCTCCTACCAGCCACCCAGTTGTGAAGACAGTTTTTAGAATGACACTAATAATATAAATAATAGCAGTGTCTGTCCATATGACTAAAGCTAGATATAGAGGTTAGGAAAAACATTGCATGGGAAGTTGAACTCAAATCTTTGGCTGAACAGCTGTGCACACTAACAACTAACACTAAAAACGGCTCAGCTTAACCACCTTGCAGCTATGTTGGGCAGTGGGCCAAGGCAGTTTATTCTTGCATCTTCGTTGGCACCCCCTTTCAGTGGCAATTTCTGCAGTGATTCAGAATAATTTTGGTATGGATAATTAAAAACTGAACAGTTGCCACAGCTGTCATTCCCAATTCTGAAAGAAATTTGATAAAATTTTATTTTAGGATTTATCACCCCTGTAAATAAGATTCTTTCCATAGAACCATCAGATTTGCAACTTTTTATAATATTTATTTTGCTGCAATTTAGGATGTCATTGGTGAAGTTAAAATTCATCTTCTATCTACTTTCTAACTTTCTATATCTTACGATTGTTACAACCACATGTAAACTATATACATCTATATACGTATATGTCAATGTAAATGTGTGTATAGTTGTATGGTTTATTAGCTTTATTTTACACAAAAAATTCAAAACCTCTTTAATTATGTTTTATAACCTGAAACTGATGAATCATAGAATATAATAATTGGTGATTATTATTAGCATTATTATTAGTGGTATTATTAACAGCTAATATCAGCAGTCTTACAAAACGAGCTGGGATATTTCAAAATATCGCATATCCTAACTATTTGTTCAATATGTTTAGTTCTTAATCATTTTCTTCACTATCAGCATCTTCTGCTACTCCTGCTACAGTTTTGTTTCAGTGCATGCATGTGTAAGCTCTGTGTAAGGCAGCTCTGCCATGATACTAGCACATCAGTTCCCTCGGAACCTGGATTTTGACACTCCCATAGAACAGCTTGTAGAATTTCAGGTGGGGCGATAATTCTGGTATGACACTTTACTGCATACTCATCATTTTCCTTACCCAGTATCCACCGATGTAAAGAAGGAAATTGTGCTTTGGCAAGTTGTGTTGTTGACCCTTTCCATATACATGTATGTATAGCTGCTACATAATTGACACAATGCACATGGTTTTCAGCGATTGAAGGGAGGGACTGACTGGTTTAGACCTAGACAAAAACAGCCGGTCTGTTAGTCAGTTGAAGTCTGTACCATTTTCCTGGGTGCTATCTCCTTGGCCATAGAGTCTGCGTGTGTAGGTTTCACAGAGAGAATAAAGTCGCTTTGAAACTTAAATGATTCTCAGAGTCCTTTCATTACCTGCTGAAGGTCGACTTCTGAAATACTCACTCACCTCACAGTGTTTTCTCATAACAAGCTCAATTTTGCTGTTATTTGTCTCTGATGGCATATGTTCTGTGAATCTAGTAGCGATTGCAGACAACTTGAAGCGTACACTGTTTGAAACAGACCATTCAGGCTCTTTAAAAGTGTTTTCCAGCTTTCTAGACAGTGACTAGTCAATGTTTATTAAGTTAAATTTTTGAAAGTCATGTATGTGAGCTACACAAATCATGTCAAAGCTCAAACAGTGAATGCACTTATCTTGTATCTTATTATTTTTTATTATTCATCTGTGTCAGGTAATAAAACATAACTAATCTGTGTCAGGTTATAAAACATAATTATAGTGTTTTGAATAGTTTTTGTAAAATAAAGCTATTAAACCATACAATTATTTACATACATGTATGTACATATTCATATATACATGTATATAGTTTACATGTGGGTGTAACAATAGTACGATATGGAATGTTCGAAAATAAATAGAAGATAAATTTCGACTTCACCAATGACATCCTAAATTACAGCAAAATAATTATGATAAAAAGTTGCAAATCTGACGCTTCTATGGAAATAATTTAATTTACAGGGGAGATAAGTCCTAATATATTCTTTTTATCAAATTTATCATAGAAGTGGGAATGGCAGCTGCGGCAACTCTTCAGTTTTGAGCTCTCCATACCAAAAATAGTCTAAATCACTGCAGAAAATGCCACCAAAATGGGGTGCCAAAGGAACATCATTTCTAGAACTGTTTTGCCTGCTCGGCCCATAGCCTATGTGTAATAATTTTACAAATTCAGCTTGCCAGACTGACAGGGTACCAGTTTTTCTGTAATAAGAATTCTGGGCCTCCTTCTGCTCTAAGCCATGGTTGGAGGTTTGGGAAAAACGTTGCGTAATAGGTAAGGTTTCATACTGGGTAAATATTGAAAAGTTGCAACGAAAAAATTATTTTTTACAAATAAATTGCTGCTTTGATAATTTTCCGAGGTAAAGTTTTTAGAATTCAGCCTGTTCATGAAACATCACTGCCAGAGACAGCTAGAGGAAAAGCACAAGGATAGCGACAGCTGAGAAAATTAGGTTTTCACACTGATCAAGAACAGTCCCAGCAATCTTGTACTATGCGTAGAAAATCAGCAAGGAGATGCAAACAAACATTTGTAAAAAATATTTAAAAGAACTGATCAGTTTACACTCTCATACATTTACAAGTAGAACTGCTTGGAGTTTGTA